>NC_133389.1:111685472-111832972 GCF_047511655.1 Castor canadensis | reverse complement strand
CCTTTCCACAATATTTAACTAGGGCTAGCTTGTTATAGCTATTCAATTAATGAACTATAAGTTTTTCTGTCTTGCAAATATACTCAAATTTGAATTGTCTTAGAGCTTGCATTACTAGTTTTAGAAAGAACGTTTTATCATTTTAAGCAGGCATTACATGGCTATTGTTTACAGTGTGATCTAATAGGTAATAAAGGGAAGACATTCAGAGTATCATAGGAGATGGAGAAATTTTAAATTTAGTTCAACTGATACTTCCCTTTCTACTCATGCCCTTCATATTATAAGGGCATCATAATTTCACTTTGAATGGATCCCTTTACTTTTGGTATATTCAGTATTTCCTTTGCAAGGTCACTATTGTCACTGTTTCCTAGTACATAAAAATGATTATTAGAGAAAATGTTTGTGAAAATATTTCAAAATATAAATCCCTTTTCTCTAAATTCAGCATTATCTGAAAAGAAAGAAAACTAAAGAAATAATGGTTGATCACACAGAAAAGGAATGCTTTTATATTAAAAATGGTTAATATTGAATTTTCCATATTAGGTATATCTGAAGATAATTTTAAAAAATAAAAAAAAACTGATGGGGGTCTTATTAAACCTCCTTTCTTTAAAAACTTTAAGTAAATTTCATGTATAGGAAAATACAGCCAAAATTTACTCTGGATCTTTGAAGATTTTGGGGGATGAACGCAGGGACTGGCACTTGCCAGGCAGGCACCCTATGACTCTGACTACACCTCCAGTTTTTTGCTTTGGTTATTTTTGAGATAGGGTTTCACTTTATGTCTGAGCTGGTCTGTACTGTGATCCTTTTATTCGTGCTTCCCCATATAGCTGGGATGACAGGTGCACATCACCATACCTTGTTTCTTACTGGTTGAGATGGAGTCTTGGGACTGTGACTGGTCTGGCCTTGAACTGAGGTCCTCCTGATCTTTGCCTCCTGAGTAGCTAGGATTACAGACTTGAGCCACCTATAACAGGCCTAGATATTTTACTTTTCAAACTCAATTAAAAACTCCTTTGTCAGAAAGATTATAAATTAAAGTATTGTGAATTCTTTTTCATAAAAAACTATAATACTCAGAATGGAGGAATTAAATATTTAAGTGTGAATTAAATTATTTCAATTTTATTTTCATTTCTGAGACAAATATCAAAAATCTTTAAAGAATAAAATTGCCTCTGTTTTTAAAAATGCATTTCAATTTTTGAAATGATCAGATCTATGGCATTGCAAATGAAAGGAAAAAGTAAATGCTACTTAGACCTTCTGGCGCTTGTCTTTAGTTAAATGCAGAAGTCTGGAACCTGAGGGAGATGTCTGGGCAAGAGACAGAGATTTGGGTGTTAGTGTGTGGAATATAGTGTATAGATGGTTGGAACCACGGGTGTGGGTGAAATTGTTTACAGAGCATTTGTAAAATGAAAAGAAAACTAAATTTAGAACTCTGAGAGACAGTAAGGTTTAAAGGGAGCAAGGGAGATGAGAGAGATACGGAGTAGAAGATAATAAACATGATGGATTAAGAGATGGGTGAAGACTCCAAAAGTGGTTGTTATGAGAACAAGAGATGGGGAGTGTGGGTAGCGACATCATGAAGAAATGTAACTACCAAATAATATCTAATTTCATGTGACAATGAGTAAGTCATAGGTGACCTTCAAAGCTGAGGAAGGGTTCATCTGAGAAACAGTTTGCTCTTACATTACCAACCAGCTTTTTATTCACTGCCTAGAGGGCTTTATGAGCATCAGGTGTTATAATAAATATTTAATGTTTGAGTGGAAAACAATTTCCAATTATATTATAAATTTGAGATATCTCCAAAATGATTGTATATCAAACCACCACATAGACTTACTTTCTCATTAAATATGTTCATCTTTGGTTAATTTCTCCTAATTATTTATTGGATACTAATTCCTTATCTCAAACAATTTTAGTACTTTTTAAATTATGGAGTTCTAGAGTCACAAACACCCAGTTACACATGTTTACTTCATACCAAAAGCAGACATACACCCATCCCTACTTCCTGATTTTACCTACCCTACAGAGACTGCACACACCTCACCCAGTTGCTTATTGTCAGGATTGTGAGCCCTTTTGTAGGACTGACTGACTCACCTACATTAATCTTCCAAAAGACATGTTGCTCCTAACCTTCAACTGCGTGAAGAAATATGCATTCTTTCCTCTCTACCTTTTTCTTTTATCTTCTCACCTGAATTTATATTCAATTCCTTTTCCTTTCCAAGCTATTCTTTGGTCACATTATATTCCCTGTTCTTTTAATTTGTGTTCCTCTCCTATGTTGCTTCCCTTTCTACACTTCTTCATTTTCTCTTTGTTCTCTCTGTCATACCCCTTCCCCTATTAATTTACTATAGTAGTAATTGCTAAGTATAAGGGTTACCAAAGATTGGAAAGATTTAGATTTTGAAATTTTTTGATCACAGTAACAAGTAAATCATTTCTGACAAGTAAGTCAGAAATTGTCTTTAGAATCTCCACTAGTTTTAATACCTTCTTTCTTCTATGCAGACACATTTACTGGTCATTTAATACTAACATGAAAGATAAATTAAATTCATTCATTTTTATTACTTTGCCTTTCCAGTTGCTTATATTGCAATAATACTTCCAACTGTGTTATAGTAAATGTATGATACTTCAACTGTATTTTAAGCTACAGAGTCATTTGAAGATGGCTTTAGAAATGAACTATCCATTTATAACATCATTTCTAAGGGAAAATGTGTTCTTAGTTCCTAACAACTGATTAGCAAATTAAATTTTGGAATACAACCTGCTTGTTAGCAAGTAACTGCCTGTAATTAGGAAGGTAAATCTGTTAGGAAAAAAGTCAAATAGATGAGCCAAAATGTAAAAGCTTGTGTTGTGATAAGAAACTAGTGCATATTTGTGTATTGCATTACTATTTCAAAGTGCGTTCATACACATGCGCTCATCTGAGTGTCACAACAACCTTAAAAAGAAAGCAGGGAAGCCTTTTTATCTTCTAAAACTTGCAGAAAAGGAAAGTGACTGAAAAGGGTTAAGGAAATTTCCTAAGTTCAGGTAATGTAACGCTGAGGGGGACTAGACCTTCCAATTTTAAGTCCTTCCTAGAAAAGCTGCCTTTTATATTGAGGTCTATTTAAGATTTTAATTAGAAACTAAAAGTTTTGCAGCTGACAAAGAAAACCTTTGAAAGTCATGCACTAAAAGAAAATAGACGCATGATTTTCTAGAATGGAGGTTAGAAGTCAGGCTGTGGTATTACTTTCTAGAATTCATTATGTAAAAAAACAAAAAAAACCCACAAAACAAAGCAAAACAAAAAACCCAGCCTCTTTCTGCACCATCATAATTCTGAAGTGGAAATGTCAATAAGCAAACACTGAGTTCCTACTATGAGCTCAGAGCTTTGCTGGACTTCATTTTATTTAATCCTTTAAAAAACTATGCAAGTAGTAGCATTATTTTCATTTTACTGATGAGTAAAATGAAAAGGCTCAGAAAGATTAAATAACTTAGCTATGGCTACTTCTTTGTGAAGAATAATGCAATGATTTGATCCAAATCTTCCCCTATTTGAGGGTACATTATTGTACTCTGAAAAAATGAAAAGTACGGAAAGTTACTTTGCAGTCCACCTGGGTGGCAAGAAGTCCATGTGAATAGTGACCCCTGGAGTTGGGTGGTATACAGTCTCAACAGTTATTCACAGTGTCTTTAGGAAGATACCCAAAAGGTTGAAGCTGTTATAAATATGGGTGACATGATAAAGCGAGAACACACAGGAAGTTATGAGGATAGATAAGACACCCAAAAAACTAGATAGCATTTGTTGCCCTCAACACAGAGAAACTAAAGTAGATACTTTAAAGCAATAGGCCAATAGGAGAAGGGGACCAGGAACTAGAGAAAAGGTTAGTTTGAGAACAATTAATTTAGAAGGTAACACACATGTACAGGAAATCAATGCATGTCAATTCCCTGTATAGCTATCCTTATCTCAACTAGCAAAAACCCTTGTTCCTTCCTATTATTGCTTATATTCTCTCTTCAACAAAATTAGAGATAAGGGCAGAATAGATTCTGCTGGGTAGTGAGGAGTAAGGAGGGGTAAGAGAGGGAGCGGGGCGGGGAGGGTAAAGGAGGGGGTGGGAAATGACTCAAGCATTGTATGCACATACGAATAAAATTAAAATTTAGAAAAAAATAAATAAATACTAGGTGACATGGAATCAATAGTCCTCATATATAAAATGTATATGTTTTTGATATTTTTATTGATTTATTTTGATTAATAGGTGTGTATTAATTAGTGTGTTTCACTTTGACTTGATGCACAGAAAGGAGAACCATCTGCATTTACAAAGCACACACAAAACAGCTAACTCTTAGAAGACAAGGAGATAATTTTTAAATATTTACCTTTTTCCATGTAATTGCAATTTGAATTACATGCAGGTAAATGGCATGTAAGTGTGCAATATTTCTTTTTCTTTCTTTCTTTCTTTCTTTTTTTTTTGCTTTGAACATTAAGAAAAGTTTATTGTGTTACACAACAGGAAGTCACAACATGGTTTGTTACAGGATTAGTTAATTTGCCAGTTCAAGAATGTCACTAATAAGCCTACAGAATGGGAGAAAATCTTTGTTAGCTATTCATTAGATAAAGGACTAATGTACAGAATATAGAAAGAGCTCCCAAAATCAAATAACAAAAGAACAAACAATTCAATGAACAAATGGGCAAATGAATTAAATAGACAGTTCTCAAAAGAAGTATGAATGACCAATAAATACACAAAGCACTTTCCAATATCCTTAGCCATAAATAAAATGCAAATTAAAGCAATGGTGAAATTTTTTTTCTAGTTTAATCATTAAACTTTATTCACAAGTATTGGTTTTAATATTACTCATCTTATTTATTTATTTATTTAGCAGTACTGAGGATCAAAGCCTGAGCTTTGCACATGCTAGACAAGTGCTGTATCACTGAGTTACATCTTGACCATTATAGAAAAGAAATGTCAAAAACCATGTTTTTTACTGTTGAGGAGTGTGCTGGATGCTATTGGATACTTCCTTTTTTTTATTGTTTTATTATTCATATGTGCATACAAGGATTGGGTCATTTCTCCCCCCTGCCCAAATCCCCTCCCTTACCACCCACACCGCCCCCACCCTCTCCCCCCCACCCCGTCAATATTCGGCAGAAATTATTTTGCCCTTCTCTCTAATTTTGTTGAAGAGAGAGTATAAGCAATAATAGGAAGGAGCAAGGGCTTTTGCTAGTTGAGATAAGGATAGCTATACAGGGAGTTGACTCACATTGATTTCCTGTGCGTGGGTGTTACCTTCTAGGTTAATTCTTTTTGATCTCACCTTTTCTCTAGTTCCTGGTCCCCTCTTCCTATTGGCTTCAGTTGCTTTTAAGGTATCTGCTTTAGTTTCTCTGCATTGAGGGCAACAAATGCTAGCTAATTTTTTAGGTGTCTTACCTATCCTCACCCCTCCCTTGTGTGCTAAAGCTTTTATCATGTGCTCAAAGTCCAATCCCTTTGTTGTGTTTGCCTTGATCTAATGTCCACATATGAAGGAGAACATACGATTTTTGGTCTTTTGGGCCAGGCTAACCTCACTCAGAATGATGTTCTCCAATTCCATCCATTTACCAGCAAATGATAACATTTTGTTCTTCTTCATGGCTGCATAAAACTCCATTGTGTATAGATACCATATTTTCTTAATCCATTCTTCAGTGGTGGGGCTTTTGGCTGTTTCCATAACTTGGCTATTGTGAATAGTGCCGCAATAAACATGGATGTGCAGGTGCCTCTGGAGTAACCTGTGTCACAGTCTTTTGGCTATATCCTCAAGAGTGGTATTTCTGGGTCAAATGGTAGATCAATGTTTAGTGTTTAAGTAGCCTCCAAATTTTTTTCAGAGTGGTTGTACTAGTTTACATTCCCACCAACAGTGTAAGAGGGTTCCTTTTTCCCTGCATCCTCACCAACATCTGTTGTTCGTGGTATTGCTAATGATGGCTATTCTAACAGGGGTGAGGTGGAATTTAGTGTGGTTTTAATTTGCATTTCCTTTATTGCTAGAGATGGTGAGCATTTTTTCATGTGTGTTTTGGCCATTTGAATTTCTTCTTTTGAGAAAGTTCTGTTTAGTTCACTTGCCCATTTCTTTATTGGTTCATTAGTTTTGGGAGAATTTAGTTTTTTAAGTTCCCTATATATTCTGGTTATAAGTCCTTTGTCTGATGTGTAGCTGGCAAATATTTTCTCCCACTCTGTGGGTGTTCTCTTTAGTTTAGAGACCATTTCTTTTGATGAACAGAAGCTTTTTAGTTTTATGAGGTCCCATTTATCTATGCTATCTCTTAGTTGCTGTGCTGCTGGGGTTTCGTTGAGAAAGTTCTTACCTATACCTCCTAACTCCAGGGTATTTCCTACTCTTTCCTGTATCAACTTTAGAGTTTGTGGTCTGATATTAAGATCCTCGATCCATTTTAAGTTAATCTTGGTATAGGGTGATATACATGGGTCTAGTTTCAGTTTTTTGCAGACTGCTAACCAGTTTTCCCAGCAGCTTTTGTTGAAGAGGCTGCTATTTCTCCATCATATATTTTTAGGTCCTTTGTCAAAGACAAGTTGGTTATAGTCGTGTGGCTTTATATCTGGGTCCTCTATTATGTTCCACTGGTCTTCATGTCTGTTTTTGTGCCAGTACCATGCTGTTTTTATCATTATTGCTTTGTAATATGGTTTGAAGTCAGGTATCGTGATACCTCCAGCATTGTTCTTTTGACTGAGTATTGCCTTGGCTGTTCATGACCTCTTGTGTTTCCATATAAATTTAACAGTAGATTTTTCAATGTCTTGAATGAATGTCATTGGAATTTTGATGGGAATTGCATTAAACATGTAGTTACTTTGGGAGTATAGACATTTTTACTATGTTGATTCTACCAGTCCATGAGCATGGGAGATCTTCCACTTTCTATAGTCTTCCTCAATCACTTTCTTCAGAAGTGTATAGTTTTCCTTTTAGAGGTCATTCACATCTTTTGCTAGGTTTACACCTAGGTATTTGATTTATTTTGAGGCTACTGTAAATGGAATTGTTTTCATACATTCTTTTTCCGTTTGCTCATTGTTAGTGTATAGAAATGCTAATGATTTTTCTATGTTGATTTTATATCCTGCTACATTGCTGTAGCTACTGATGATGTCTGGAAGCTTCTGAGTAGAGTTTTTTGGGTCTTTAAGGTATAGGATCATGTCATCTGCAAATAGGGATATTTTGACAGTTTCTCTACCTATTTGTATTCCTTTTATTCCTTCTTCTTGCCTAATTGCTCTGGTTAGGAATTCCAGCACTATGTTGAATAGGAGTGGAGATAGTGGGCATCCTTGTCTGGTTCCTGATTTTAGGGGGAATAGTTTTAGTTTTTCTCCAGTAAATATAATGCTGGCTTTTACTGCATCTATTGAGATGATGAAGTGGTTTTTGTCTTTGCTTCTGTTAATGTGGTTTATTATGTTGATTGATTTTCATATGTTGAGCCACCCCTGCATTCCTGGGATGAAGCCTACTTGGTCGTGGTGAATAATCTTTTTGATGTGTTGTTGAATTTGGTTTGCCATTATTTTGTTGAGGATTTTTGCATCAATGTTCATTAAGGAGATTGGCCTATAGTTCTCCTTTTTGGAGGTATCTTTGCCTGGTTTTTGGATAAGTGTAACACTGGCTTCATAAAATGTGTTTGGCAGTTTTCCTTCCCTTTCTATTTTATGGAACAGTTTAAGGATGTTTGGTATCAATTCTTCTTTAAAGGTCTGATAGAATTCAGCAGAGAATCCATCAGTTCCTGGACTTTTCTTTTTGGGGAGACTCTTGATTGCTCCTTCAATTTCATTTTGTGTTATAGATCTATTCAGGTGATTAATTTCCTCTTGGTTCAGTTTTGGATGATCATATGTGTCTAGAAATCTGTCCATTTCTTTAAGATTTTCAAATTTATTTGAGTATAGGTTCTCGAAGTAGTCTGTGATGATTTCCTGAACTTCCATGGTGTTTGTTATTATCTCCCCTTTTGCAATCTTGATTCTACTAATTTGGGTTTTTTCTCTCCTCATTTTAGTCAGGTTTGCCAGGGGTCTATCTATCTTGTTTATTTTTTCAAAGAACCAACTTTTTGTTTCATTAATTCTTTGTATGGTTTTTTTGGTTTCTATTTCGTTGATTTCAGCTCTTATTTTTATTATTTCTCTCCTTCTATTTGTTTTGGGATTTGCTTGTTCTTGTTTTTCTAGGAGTTTGAGATGTATCATTAGGTCATTGATTTGGGATCTTTCAGTCATTTTAATATATGCACTCATGGCTATAAACTTTCCTCTCAGGACTGCCTTAGCTGTGTCCCATAGGTTCTGGTAGGTTGTGTTTTTATTTTCATTGACTTCTAGGAACTTTTTAATTTCCCCTTTTATTTCATCGATGATCCATTCTTCATTAAGTAATGAGTTATTTAGTTTCCAGCTGTTTGCATGTTTTTTGTCTTTACTTTTGTTATTGAGTTCTACCTTTACTGCTTTGTGATCAGATAGTATGCACGGTATAATTTCTATTTTCTTATATTTGCTGAGACTTGCTTTGTGCCCTAGGATATGATCTATTTTGGAGAAGGTTCCATGGGCTGCTGAGAAGAATGTATATTGTGTAGGAGTTGGATGAAATGTTCTGTAGACATCTACTAGGTCCACTTGATCTATTGTATATTTTAGATCTTGGATTTCTTTATTGATTTTTTTGTTTGGATGACCTATCTATTGATGATATTGAGGTGTTAAAGTTTCCCACGACCACTGTTTTGGAGTTAATATATGCTTTTAGGTCTTTCAGGGTATGTTTGATGAAATTGGGTGTGTCGACATTAGGTGCACACAGGTTGATGATTATTATTTCCTTTTGGTCTATTTCCCCTTTTATTAGTATGGAATGTCCTTCTTTATCTCATTTGATCAATGTAGGTTTGAAGTCTACTTTGTCAGAGATAAGTATTTCTACTCCTGCTTGTTTTCGGGGGCCATTGGCTTGGTAAATCTTCTTCCAGCCTTTCATCCTAAGCATATGCTTATTTCTGTCAGTGAGATGGGTCTCCTGTAAGCAACAAATTGTTGGATCTTCCTTTTTAATCCATTTTGTCAAGCGGTGCCTTTTGATGGGTGAATTAAGTCCGTTAACATTAAGTGTTAGTTCTGATAGGTATGTGGTGATTCCTGTCATTTAGTTGTCTTAGTTGTTTGAAAGTTTGATTGTGTGTACCTAAGTTGAGGTTACTCTCTACTTTCTTGTTTTTTCTTCTCCTGTGGTTCGGTGCTGCCTGTCTTTGCATGGTTAAGTTGGGTTTCACTTTCTGTGTGCAGAATCCCTTGAAGAATCTTTTGTAGTGGTGGCTTTGTGGTCACATATTGTTTTAGTTTCTGCTTATCATGGAAGACTTTTATTGCTCCATCTATTTTGAATGATAGTTTTGCTGGGTAGAGTATCCTGGGGTTGAAGTTATTTTCATTCAGTGCCTGGAAGATCTCACCCCAAGCTCTTCTTGCTTTTAATGTTTCTGTTGAGAAGTCTGCTGTGATTTTGATGGGTTTACTTTTGTATGTTATTTGTTTTTTCTCTCTTACAGCCTTCTCTATTCTTTCCCTAGTTTCTGAACTTGTTTTAATGATGATATGTCATGGGTTAGTTCTATTTTGATCTGGTCTGTTGGTGTCCTGCAGGCCTCTTGCATCTGTATGGGAATATCTTTCTTTAGATTTGGGAAATTTTCCGTTATTATTTTGTTGAATATGTTACGCCTTCCTTTCACTTGCACCTCTTCTCCTTCTTCGATGTCCATGATTCTCAAGATTGGTCTTTTGATGGAGTCAGTGAGTTCTTGCATTTTCTTTTCACAGGTTGAGTTGTTTAATTAATAGTTCTTTGGTTTTTCCTTTAATTACCAGTTCATCTTCAGGTTCTGAGATTCTGTCTTCTGTTTGTTCTATTCTGCTGGATAAGCTTTCCGTTTTGTTTTGCAGTTCTGTTTTGTTCTTTTCTCTGAGGTTTTTCATATCCTGGGCGGTTTCCTCTTTAATGTTGTCTATTTTTGTCCTGAGTTCATTTATCTGTTTATTAATCGTGTTCTCTGTTTCACTTTGGTGTTTATACAGTGCTTCTATGGTTTCCTTTATTTCTTCTTTTGCTTTTTCAACTTCTCTATTTTTGTTGTCTTGGAATTTCTTGAGTGTCTCCTGTATATTTTGGTTGACTATATCCAGTATCATCTCTATAAAATTCTCATCTAGTACCTGTAGTATGTCTTCTTTTAAATTATTCTTGTGGGCTTCATTGGGTCCTTTGGCATAGTTTATCTTCATTTTGTTGAAGTCTGGATCTGAGTTCTGTTTTCTTCATTTCCCTCTGGTTCCTGTACTAATTTTTTGCTGTGGGGAAACTGGTTTCCCTGTTTTTTCTGTCTTCCCATCTTTGTTCTTGTTGTTTTTACTGTCCCTGTACTGTGTGCAATTAAGTATTTTCTAGCTTGTAATAATAACAATGGTAATATTTAGAATGGAAGGGTGAGAGGTGATGGAAAGCAAGAAATTAAAGAAAAACGGAAAAACAAATAAACCCACAAGTAGGAAAAAACAAAACAAGGAATCAAACAAAAAATTTCAAAGGTATAAATAGGGAGCATTAGTGTACTAATGTACCATAAGCTGAACCGGCATTAGGGAGACAGAGAGAGGATTGAAAATAAAAAATAATAAGAATAAAGATAAGAATAAAAATAAAAATAAGTAAATGAAAGAAATATATACGTATATATATAAATAAAATAAAATAAAATGAAAAATAGAAAAAAAAAACCCTCCAAGATCAAATGCAATGAAGTTTCAGTCTTAATAATTTTGGTGTCTGCCTCAGTCTCCAATCCTGGAGATGGTGCCTCAGATGTTGTTCTGCTGTTTTCTCATCAAAGGGGATGCATAAAGTAGAACAAAACTGCATAAAAAAAAAACTCAGAAAGTGTCCCAAGTTCAAATGCAATACAGTTTCAGTAAGTTTTTCAGCATGCAGGTGTTGTTCAGTTGTTTTCTCATCAATGGTAAGGAGAGAGAAAAAAAAAGAATCTGGAGACAGTTCTGTGAATGGTATCTGCAGCTGTGGCTTGCCTGCCCACTGCTGTCAGCCTGCTGTTGCTGGCGGTGTTATTTATGCAGATCTCAGGGGTGAGCTTAACACTCACTTGGCCCCGAAGGCTTTGTTTGCTCAGTATTCTCCTGTGCGGGAGCCTCTAATACAAGCTTCCCCCTTTCCAAGCACACTGGGGGAAGTGACACTCCACCTGCTTTCTCAGGCCTCTGTGTTTGTTTACAGCTCATGTGGGAAGTGGGTCTTCCCCCCTCTCCTGTGGAGTTTTCCTCCCACCGCCACTTTTACAAGTTTTTCCACTCCTGATTACTGGCAGTGCTGCTGCTCCTGCCAGCCTCTCTTTTTGTTTACAGCTCACATAGGATGTGGGTCTTCCCCCCTCTCCTGTGGAGTTTTCCTCCTTCCACCACTCTCACAAGCTTTCCCGCTCCTGGTTGCTGGATGTGCGCACCCACTCCCACCGGAGCCTCTCTGGCCCAGTCCGGCTTATTTATTTACAGTTCTAGGAAGGATTCCATTCCCCCCCCTTCTGCGCTCAGTGCACCCCACCCTCTTTCCCATGTGTCTTTATTGTTCTTATTCCTTATTACTCAGTTTCTGTTTTTTCCCCAGGTTGGGGTCGGTCTGTCCAGGGGGTTATGCTGATCTGGCCCAGGGTTGTCTGTGGGAGTACCATAGTACTGCTAAACTCACCTTGTCTGTGTCTTTCTAAGTTGTCTGGGTGCTGGCGACTGGCGGCCCTAGGGCCCTCCTGGTTTCTCCTTTTAATGTGAAGTGGAGATTCTCTGTGCTGACTGGATGTGTGGAGGGGTCAGTGTTTTGCCTCTTCTTGCTGGTTTTGCCTGCAAGGTGTGTCTCCAGCATTTCTCCAAGATTTCACTATAGGAGGCACACTTTCTGCTTCCTCCCTCTAGCCGCCATCTTGGAGTCTCCCAATATTTCTTTATATATTTCATTTTTTCCTCCTTATGCAACTTGAGGAAGAATCCCAATATACCCCATTTATTATTTTCTCTTTCTTTGTGGCTTGTAGACATAAACTTTATAAAGGAATTGTTATTTACATTATGAACAGTCAATCCCCAAACATTTATGGCTGACTTCCTACTCAGGAGTAGTCTGCTAGGTACACTGGCAGAGTGAGAGTGAGAACATTTTCTTCTTTTTTGTTCCAATCTAGATCCTCATCATCTTATATCCCACGATACTCAGTCATCTTCAAATGAGTGTCATCATATGTGCTCAGAATAGAGAGAGACCTGCCACCCGCTATGGCAGGAGATTTGTGGTGAGTGGTAATTCAAATTGGTCCCTGTAGAATGAATAGGATTTGATTAAATGGGAAAAAGAGATGTTAGGGGCAGAGCACAATCAAGTCAAAGGTTCAAAAGAGGGAATTTGTGAGATGTGTTTATAAAACAGAGACATTTATGCTGTTTTTCATAAAGAGGTATTTCATGTAAAACCGAAGTAATGTTAAATTTGGGCCATATTTCATAATGTCTTATGCTTTGAGTTATTGTAAGTAATAGCAACAGCTAAAATCTTTTTGTCCATACTGCATTCTGGGAACAATTTGAAATACACTAGATGTTTCAAAGAATTAGAATGTCATGATAAATGTATGACCTAGATATTGTTATTATCCTCATTTTACAGATCAGGCAACCAAATTTCAATAAGGTGTGTTTGCTGGTTAGCAAGTAACAAAGTAAGAATTCTAATAATGTTGTGGTATGGAAAGATTTGAAAGAAGAGGGTGACAATGTAAAACAAAATAGGGTTATTGGAATTTGCATCTGATAGAGATTGTCAGCATGAATTGGATGGGAAAGCAGAGAGCTACATGACAGATAGGCAATCTTGGGAGCATGACCAACTATGACCATTACTATAATGAAACATTGTGAATGATTGACTCAAGGGACCATTTGCATTTCTTCCTTATACTGTGTTTATGTGAGTGTTTTTCTCACTTCTGCTCTAAAATCTCCTTTGCCAACAGAATATTCCTTTGCAGAATTGTGGTCCTGACTCATATTGCTATCATACTGCACCCATGTTGTGCCTACAGTCATTGCCAGGTTGTGTTGTGTTGTAATACTTTGTAACTTGCCTGTGTGTGTGCTAAACTCTAGGCTCCTTATGAACAAAATTGTGTCTTGATTGTCTTTTTTTAAGTTGTAAATGAAAATTTATTTGATCATATCATGTACTTGAAAGTTTATTGTTTTTTATAATTACATAGTTACTAAGATCAAAGTCATCTGGTTCAACTTCCTAACCCATACACAATTGCATTCAATTTCCTTGTAAAGTGTCATGCCTGAACACATCTTGAAATGAAGACGATGCCTGTATTATTAGACAAATACTATGGTTTTTCACATTTATTATGAAAAAAACCCTTTCCTACTATTCATAGTCTAGAGGCTCTTTTACATATTTCTATAGCATGATGAACAGTCATCTTTTGCATCACAAATATATCATATCATGTGATATTCCAGTACTTTCCAAAACTTTGAAAGACTAGAGATGACTGACATGCTGTCTCCTACAAAAAAGAAAGGCAAAAATGAAAGAAAACATCACTCATAGCTTACTCCAGATTGTGGGAGGAGTGTGCCTGATGTACAGACACCATGGAGCATGGAGATCCAGAATAACCTTATAAAGAAGGGAACAAAGAAAATAAGATCTACCATCCTGTCTCCCTAAATTATCAACTCTGAGCCAGAAGGGACATTGCACAGTGGGGAATGGATTATCAGGAGGTAACTACTAATGAATGGATGCCTGAAATATTTGCTGTTGGAGAAGCCTGCAGACCTCCCAGTCCCTGAGATTAGTGTGGGGGTTGCTGGGGAATCAATCGTCTTTATATTTCCAGTGCAGAGCTGAGAAGTAACAAGTGTACTGTAAGTGCTTATTTAATGATAATTCCTCAGTATGTGAGGACATCTTTTTATACAGGTAAAAGTCATTTGTAGCATTTTTCTAAAATTTGATTCACTTTTCTGTGGTTAGAAATTATGTCTCCCACATGAAAGGAACTATAGAGAAGTGATTAAAGTAATGTTGTGATGTGGCCGGAATTGAGGGTGTTCTTGTGTGTGTTAGTTTTCTCATCACTGTGACAGAATGTGTGACATAAACAAAAGGAGGAGTGGTTTATACTAACTCATGGTTTCAGAGGTTTCAGACCAGCTCCACTGTGTTGGGGCTTGAAGTGAGACAGAACGTCATGGTGAAGAATATGTGGCAGGAAGGCTACTCACCTCATGGCAGACAGGAAATAGAGAAAGAGATAGAGAAGGGTCTGGAACAAGGTAACTCCTAAAGGTTCCACAATCTCTAGAAACAGTACTACTAACAGGGGACCAATACCCAAAAGCATGAGCCTATAAGGAACATTTCACATGCAGCCATAATATTCCACCCTTGACCCCTTGTCTCATGGGCATCTCATAATACAAAATATACTTAGTCCATCTCAAAGAGCTCTCATATCATAACAGTTCCATCATTGCTCAAAAGTCCAAGGTCAAAGTATCCTAAGACTCAAGGTAAACATAGCTATGAGCCTCTGTAAAATAAAAAACAAGTTACTCATACCCAAGACAAAATGGCATATACTAAACATTCCCATTCCAAAAGGGAGGAATAAGAGAATAATATCAAAAGGTTTGACCAAATCAAGACAAAATCCAGCAGGACAAACATTATCTCGCGTAGTTTCATGTTCAGCATTTGGGAAATGTGATATGATGTAGTGTGCTCCAACTGACTTGGGCACCCCCACCCCCAGCCTTGACATTTACAGCCTATGTTGGCTCCTCTCATTGCACCTTTCCTTGATAGACCTTCCATGTTCCGACATCTTTAACTTCCCAGGATTGCTATTAGAGTTTAGACTTCACCATCATGGCTTCATGCATCACTCCCTCAGCGACTGCAACCCTGTCACACATTGCCTGGCATCCTAGACTTTTTTTTGAAATCTGGGTGGTAGTCTTCATCTGTAACACTTGTATTTATATGCCTGGAAAATCAGGATTAAATGTATGATGCCAAGGCTTGCTGCCATGTTGAACAGCAACTACTGCAGCCTTGGACCATGGCTGCAGTAGTCTCTGAGGGACTAGATGATGAGACATGGTGAAACAAATCCAGGGGAGACAACTTCCTAGGCAGCTTCTTGTGTAAGCTGTGGAGGTGCTCTCTTCTCATGAGAAGGTCTTTTAAATGAGTTTTTGTACCTTTCAGCTTGAGATGGGTACAGTCTTGCCAATTCCTCAATGCAGTTGTCCAAACACAAAGTAGCTGGCTTCATTTTAACATAGTTAATCTCTTTTGAAATCATGCCTCCCCTTACCCCCACCTGTACATTGGCATTTCTAACCAAACTGTAAGTTTTTCAAGGTTTTTTGCATAGCTTTTCCCTCCTGATTCTCCCTGTAAACCTGGCAAAAAGTAGCTAGCAATAACCATAGCATAGCCTAGAAGCTGGATTTCCTTGAAATTTCCTCCACCAGACTAATTAGCCCATCACCTTTAAACTCAACCTCCCACAAAAAATCTCAGGGCATGGACAAAATGTGGATAAGTATTACAAAGTAAGAGATGGCATCTAATTCAATTTTCACTCATTCCCATCTGAAACCTTCTGAGCCTCTACCAGAATCACCCATTAAACTCTGTTAACAGCATAGAACTTCTCTAGCCTGCATCTCCAAAATCTTCCAAATTCCTCTAAAAAACCAGTTCCAAAGGTTTAAGAACCACATGGTCAGGTTTGCTCATGGCAAAGACCCTTACTTCTCTGGTAGCAATTTTCTGTTTTAGTCAGACTTCATTACTGTGAAAAACTACCTGAGGAAACAACTTAAATGAAGAAATATTATTTTAACTCATGTTTTCAATCCATAATGGCTGGCTCCATTGTTTCTGGCCTATGGTGAGGAAGAGCTTTATGCTGGGAAAAGCATGTAGCAAAGGCTTCTCACCTCATGACAGACAGGAAGAGAGAAAGAGAGGGAGAGAGAGATAGATAGATAGATAGATAGATAGATAGATAGAGAGAGAGAGAGAGAGAGAGAGAGAAAGAGAGCCAGATGAAGAGGTTCCTAGGACAAGATGCAGCTCCCAAGAACATGCCCCCAGTGGTCTACTTCCTCCAGCTAGAGTAGAAGAAAATAATTACATCTATGCTGAACTGTACAAATACTTTATCATCATTATTCTCTGAATGATATAGAATAGCAACTATTTACATAAGATTTGCATTCTACCAGTTATAATAAGTAATGTAGAAAGGATTTAAAGCATGCAGGGAAGAATATGGGTTCCATGCAAATACTATACCATATTATATAAGACACTTGAGGATCATGAGTTTTGGTATCCAGGGAGGGGGTTGGTCCTAGAACCAATCCTTCATGTATGTGGAGGAGGAGTGATAATTATCAAGTATTATTAAATATTAATTATATTTATTGTTATTGCAGAACACTATTCCTAATAAAATTTCTGTTTTAATTGGAGTGAGTAATGTTACATATTATAACAAAAGCTTACAAAATTTCAGTGACTTAAGAGTTCCTTTCTTGCTACTCTGGAGTCCTACTTACCAGATAGTCCACTTCTTAGTTATTATAAGAATTTTCCACACATGCAGAATTGATCTCTTGTCCATGTGTCTTTGGGCTCCATAGGCAGCATTTTTCCTGCCTGAAATGACTTGTATCTTCCTTCCAGCTAACTTATATCCTACAGGTAATAGGTTTTTGTCACCCAAGGGTCCATGAAAGCTGTAAACATGGAGATCCAGATTTGGCAGAGGGTTGGGTGAAGTAGCAGCTATAAATCTCTAATAGGTCTTAGCAAAAATCCATGCTTTTTAAATATGGTTGAAAAATCTTATACTTTCCCACTTCCTTTCCCTATTTGACACAACATTTTGGTGAGAGAGGTTGATTATTTCATTTCACTAATTATTGCATTTCATTATATTGCTTTCTGTATAATGATGTCACAACAGAAGAAAACATGAGTTTATGAAATGAAAAGGAAACAAGAAATAAAGAGAAACAATGAATAAGAGTATGTTTTACTTATCTAACCCCTTAAGCACACACTAGTCAGTTTTCCAACAAGCCTTGTCTATAATTCTTCAGAGCCAAGCATAGTGGTTTACACAGTGTATGTGCTTAGTGCATGCACTAATGATGTCTGTTAAGGAGCACAGGCTCTGAATCCAGATAGTCATTCAAATCCTTCCTCTGCCTGATGTTATAAATCTTGGGCAATTTAATCTCTCTGTGCTTTAAGTTCATCATATGAATAATTAGGAAGATAATATTGCCACTATGGCATGCTTACAATAAATATTAGTCACATTTTTAAGATACAGTATAGCACAAAGGTTAAAGGTAGGATTCTGAAGCCAGGCTAACTGGCTTCCAATCTTTTTTTATTGGAGGGGGGAGGGCAGCAATGGAGTTTGAACTCTGGGCCTCATGCTTGGTAGGCAGGCACTCTTAGTGCTTGAGCCACTCCTCCAACTCAACTTCCAATCCTTGTTCTACTCATTCCTTCTCATTTTTCTGTGGTCACTGATTTCTTTATGCCAGTTTTAATGGCAAACACTGAGGAACATTAAAAATAATATTATCCCAAGGTAAGTAGTTAAAAGAGTACCAATTCTTACATCTGATTTTAGTTTGTAGTCTTTTTTCATATGAAGAGCAACATGAAATTCTCCAATTCTCTGTGTTTCTTTTCTGTTACAGCCCTCCCCTAACATATGTAAATCAACTAATGAGAAATCACAATTGAGCAGAAACTCATATCAATACAAATTAACAGAAACCCATACCATTTCCCTAATTAGCCAGCTCTTATAATCAAAAAGATCTGGGAAAGGGAAGGATTGACACCATCTGACAAATAAGGAAGAATTAGAATTAAGATTTTAGCTCTTTTAATTCTCATATTACTCAGGAGAAATGATGAAGTAAAATAATATCCTTGGAAACTGTATGACAATTTCTTATATGAAAGACTTTCAGTGACTTATTGCTGTTTATGATCGTGTTGCATAGTTTCTGACAGTATAAAATTCACTTAAAGAAAAAAAAGGATGTCACCACCCACATTTTGTCTGGAGTTGATGTGTATTTTTTCCACTTGTCAGAATGTGGGAGGCTCTCTGTTTATGTAATTACAGGTTTCAAGAATCACTTATATATACATGAGCAAAGAAGAAAATTCACATGTGGAATACTTGAATGACACTGAATTGGTTGGGTCGATGGGATTTTCTTAGAAAAAGCTGAGATGTTTTTCAGCTCTTCCTTGGAAGGAAATGCACATTGTGGGAGCTTCTGAAACAGTTTTTCCATGCTGCTGACACCCCTGACTATCGTCCTGCTCAATTATCTGTGCTGAACATGCATGCTTTCAAACCAACAGCAACAACTTATGTCAGGGAGATTTGAAGGGAAGCAGTGAACTCTTTCTTTCCCAATGGCCTGGAGCTTGGTACATCTGTGGAGACTCAGAAGAGGAAGGCCTGACCAAACTTGATCCTGGTTGACTGTCTTTAATCAAATTAAGAATTGAAGAATTAGATATGTGTGTGAGTGGTGAATGGGATTTGAGGCAAAAACTAGACTAGTGTTTGTGAGGAACAGTGTTTATCTTTTCTTTTCTCACATTTTTAAACAGGTGGAAAATAATTATAACAGCCTTCCTCAATATTCTTTCTGTTACCTTCTCATAATATACATTTCAAAATTATTTTAAATTATTTTTTATTTCCAAACAACTTTACTTAGATGAAATTGATATACATTAAATTGTAAATTTTTGAAGTACAACTTGATAAGTTATGACATATATGTTCACCCATAAAGCCATCATACCAACAAATAGACATATCCACCCTTTGTTGTGGTGATAGATCCAAATATTTTCTTCTGCCTCTTCTTAGACTCTCTCTTCTGCCTGTTCTTGTCCTTCTGCCTCATCCCTCTGCCAATCACCACACCATCGCCTGGCAACATACTGCTATATCTTCTGTCTTTATAGATTGGTTTGCAACTTTAAGAATTTTATAGAATTGCAATCATGGAATATGCTTTTATAAGGATTATTTCACTCAGCATAATTACCTTAGAATTTATCTATCTTGTGTGTAGAATTTTAATTTATATTTCCCCAGTGACTAATGATGTTAAGCATCTTTTAATGTGCTTATTTTTTTCCTCTTTATTCATATGTGCATACATTGTTTGGGTAATTTCTTCCCACTTCCCATGCCCCTTCCCTGTCCTGTTCTGCCCTTTTCTCCAATTTTGTTGAAGAGAAGACATCAGCAATAATAAGAAAACAAAGCATTTTTGCTAGTTGAGATAAGGATCGCTATACAGAGAGATTCCTAGCACTGATTCCATGCACAAGTGTCTTATAACCCAAATTGTTTCATCTCTACCTGTATCTAGAATTTGTCTATTTCTTCTAGATTTTCAAATTTATTGGAATACAGGTTCTCAAAGAGTCCATGATTATTCCCTGGATTTCCATGGTGTTTGCTGTTATCTCCCATTTTGCATTTCTGATTTTACTGATTAGGGCTTTTTCTCTCCTCATTTAGTCAGGTTTGCCAAGGGTATGTCAATTTTGTTTATTTGTTCAAAGAACCAGCCTTTTGTTTTGTTGATTCTTTGTATGTTTATTTTGTTTCTATTTCATTAATTTCAGCCCTTATTTTTATTATTTATCTTCTGCTTGTTTTGGGATTTGCTTCTTCTTGTTTTTCTAGGAGTTTGAGATGTAGCATTAGGTCATTGGTTTGAGATCTTTCTGTCCTTTTAATATATGCACTCATGGCTATAAACTTTCCTCTTAGGACTGCCTTTTCTGTGTCCCATAGGTTCTGGTAGGTGTGTTTTCATTTTCATTAACTTCCAGGAAACTTTTAATTTCCTCTATTATCTCATCAATGACCCACTGATCATTGAGCAATGTGTTGTTCAGTTTCCAATTGTTTGCATGTTTTTTACTGTTGTTTTTGTTGTTGAGTTCTAGTTTTAATGCATTGTGATAAGATAGAATGCATGGGACTATTTCTATTTTCTTATATTTGCTGAGGCTTGCTTTGTGCCTTAAGATATGATCAATTTTGGTGAAGGTTCTCTGGGCTGCTGAGAAGAATGTGTATTGTGCAGATAGTGGATGAAATATTCTGTAGGCATCAGCTATGTCCATTTGATCTATGGTGTGATTTAGTTCTAGAATTTCTTTATTGAGTATATGATTGGATGACCTATCAATTGGTAATTGGGGGGTATTAAACTCTCCTACTACCACTGTGTTGGAGTCTATATACACTTTTAGGTTCTTCAGAGTATGTCTGATGAAATTGGGTGCACTGAAGTTGGGTTCATATAGGTTGATAATTGTTATTTCCTTTTGGTGTATTTCTTCTTTTGTTAGTATGGAGTGTCCTTCTTTATCTCATTTGATTAATGTAAGTTTGAAGTCTACTTTGTCTGAGATAGGTATTGCTACTCTTGCCTGGTTTCAGGACCCATTGGCTTGGTAATTCTCCTTCCAGTCTTTCATCCTAAGCCGGTGCTTGTTTCTGACAATGAGATGGGTCTCCTGTAAACAACAGATTGCTGGATCTTCCTTTTTAATCCAGTTTGCCAGATTGTGTTTTTTGATGGGGAGTTAAGTCCATTAACATTCAGTGTTAATATTGATAGGTATGTGGTGATTCTTGCCATTTACTTGTTTTTATTGTTTGAGGGTTTGATTGTGTGCAGATAAATTAATGTTACTGCCTGTTCTCTCATGGTTTGCTTTCATTTTCTGTGTGAAGAATTACTTGAAGAATCTTTTGTAGTGGTGGCTTGGTGGTCATATATTGTTTTAGTTTCTGTTTATCATGGAAGACTTTTATTGCTCCATCTATTTTGAATGTTAGTTTTGCTGGGTAGAGTATCCTACAGTTGAAGTTGTTTTCATTCAGCACCCGGAATACCTCACTCCATGCCCTTCTTGTTTTTATGGTTTCTGTTGAGAAATCTGCTGTGATTTTGATGGGTTTACCTTTGTACGTTATGTGTTTTTTCTCTCTTACAGACTTCAATATTCTTTCTCTATTCTCTGTGCTTGTTGTTTTAATGATAATATGTCATGGGGTAGTTCTATTTTGGTCAAGTCTGTTTGGTGTCCTGGAGGCTTCCTGTATCTGAATGGCATAACTTTCTCTAGGTGTGGGAATTTTCTGTTATTATTTTATTGAATATATTATTTATCCCTTTTGCTTGCACCTCTTCTCCTTCTTCAATGCCCATGATTCTTAGGTTTGGTCTTTTGATGGAGTTGGGGATTCTTGCATATTCCTTTCACAGGTCTTGAGTTGTTTGACTAATAGCTCTTTAGTTTTTCCTTTAATTTCCTTTTTACCTTCAAGTTCTGAGATTCTGTCTTCTGCTTGTTCTAGTCTGTTGGAGTGGTCTTACATTGTGTTTTGTATTTCTGTTTCATTCTTTTTTCTGAGGCTTTCTATATCATGGGTCATTTCCTCTTTAATATTGTCAATTTTCATCTTTAATTCATTTATCTCTCTATTTATAGTGTTCTCTGTTTCACTTATGTGTTTTTTGGGCTCCTAGGAGCTCATTTATTTGTTTCTGTGTCTTCTTGTATTCTTTATTTTTGGTGTCTTGAAATTTCTTGAATGCCTCTTGTACATTTTGGTTAACCATGTCTAGTAACATCTCCATGAAATTATCATTTATTACTTGCAGGATTTCTTCTTTGAGGATGTTCTTGTAAGCATTGTTGGGTTCCTTGGCATCATTTATCTTTGTTTTGTTGGAGTCCAGAACTGGGTATTCATTTTCTTCATTTCCTTCAGAATCCTGTATTGTTATTTTTTTTTTGGGGTGGGGAGATGGATTTCCATCACTTTTTCATCTTCACATCACTTGGTACTGTGCAACTATGGTCTTGATAGGCTTGTTGGTGGTTTCAGTCACCTGTTTTCTTTCTCTTTGTTTAATTTTGTTTGTGTCTGTATTGGGTTTGTAGCTAAGTGTGTGTATGTTATTTCTGCCCCTGGTCTGGGTGTAATTTAGTATTTGTTAATTCACAATAGTAAAACTAGAAAAAAAAACAAAGAAATCAATGTGGAGAGATGAAGAAACAAACACAAATAAACAAGAAACAGAACAAACAAACAAACACACAAAAATTCCAGGTACAGGAACAATAGAATTTCAGTCTTATTTTAAGTTCTGGTGTTACTACTCCAGCATTCAGTCCTGGTGTTGGTATTTAAGCAGAAGTTCTGTTGCAGACTTGCCAGATGGTTGGGTAGTGTTTTTTTTTTTTTCTTTTTTTTTTCTTCTGTTTTTCAGAGGCAGCTGCTTGGTCAGCTCCTCCCTCAGTGTAGTGTGGCAGTTTAAGTTTGTATGTTGTCCTCAGGTTCCCGAATCAGCCCTGTAGCCCACCAGCTGTCCTGCTTTGGAGTTGGGTTTTCACTGTGCTTGAATACTGGGGGCTTGTTTCTTTGCCTCACCCCCTTTCTCTGGGGCAAATTCAGTGATCCATTGGCTGGCCTCCTGCTGTCAGAGTGTTGTGATGGTTTGCTGATTATTTTTAAATTTTGCAGTGTCATTTGACTTTAGATGTTGCACACTGGCTCAGGTGATGAGCTTTGTGGACTGCTACCTTCCTTATTTCAGGCAGCAGCTTATCACTGGGCCACTGTCATCCCTTCTGCCTTTTCAGCTTTTGTTTACCTGAAAGTTTGTGTAGAGATCAGCTCCTTGACCCTTCCCCCTTCTCCAGTGCACTTCCAGCAACTCAGTCTCTCTGCTGAGTGTTAGTTTTCAGTTCCTTGTTTATTGTTCAGGTTTTTTTTTGTTTTTTTTTGCCAGGGTGTCAGTCTGCCCAGGGAGCTATGCTGGTTTATCCCAGGGATGGCTGGGGGAACACTGCATGATGCTTGGTGCTCACCTGTTGGTCTGCTGAATGTCTCCCAAGCAGGTTTGGTGCTAGCATCTGGCAGCATGGCAGCTCCCCTGTTTTCTCAGAGTAACATAGTGTGGAGAAGCTTTCCACAGGTTAGGGGTTCAGGATATTGAAGTTTTGATTCTTCTTGTTGCTTTATTTCTGCCAAATGTGGTTCCAGTGTCTCAGAGAAGTTTTGGAGACTTGGAGCTCATGCTGCCTTGCTTCTGTGCTCTAGTCGCCATCTTCAAGAAAATTCTGGAATGCTGCTGGCCAGCACTTTTGGCAAATATAGTTTCAAGACCTCCAGCCTTTGTAGGTATAGAAAGTGGATGATACCAATAGACAATCTACTGCTTTCTGGAGAGTTGTTGAGAAAAGCTGGGATCTTCCAGGACTTTTGTTGTCTTCTTGTGCTTATTGTTTGTTTGTTATTTTTTTTTTTTGGCGTTTGTTTTTGAGACAAGGTCTCACTAGGTAGCCAAAGCTAGCCTCAAGATTGTAATCCTTCTTCATCATCCTCACAATTGCTGGGATTATAAGCATGCACCAGCACACCCAGCATCATGTGCTCATTTGTCAGCCATATATCATTCGAATCTTGAATATATTTACTGATTTCATCATTTTTAAAAATATTGACATTTTCCATTTTAAATATATCCTTTTAAAAGTTTATATCCATTAAATCTGACTTCTTGGTATAGAGTTCTATAAATGCTACTACAGATAAAATTTTATGTAATTACCACCACAAGCAAGATGCAAAATAGTTTCATTACCTACACAAACTCTGTGTACCCATTTTGTAATTGTATCTTGCCCCATCCATCCCAATTTTTTCTGTTCTTTACCCCTTTAGTTTTGTATTTTCAGAAGCATGATGGAAACTGAATTATATCACATATAACATTTTAAAACTGGCTTTGCTCAGCATTTGAGAGGCCTGCAGATTGTTTTCTGTCCATACTTGCTCTTTTTTTAATTCCCATGTAGTATTTTATTGTATGGATGTACCAAAGTTTGTTTAGCCATAACTTATTGAGATGCATTTAGTGATTATTAATGTTTTCATGTATAGGGATTTATAGGATTATAATTTTTCATTTCTTTATGGAAAATACCTAGAAAGGCAATTGCTTGGACTTATGATATTTTAAATACACTTAAATAAACTTCCAAACTCTTTACCAGAATGGTTGTACCTTTTTGTATTTAACAATGTATGGGAGATCCAGTTGCTCTTTTCACTACTTATAAGGACATATCACTACATATTTGTAGAATGGTCAAAACTAATACTTCTGAGTTTTGAGGATATGGGAACCTGGAATTCTCCAGACTGCTACACACATGTAAAATGGAATAACTGTTTTAGGAAGAAGTTTGGCATTTTGTCTAGAAGTTAAATATGCACCTACCATATGATCCACCCATTATATCCTTAAACATTTTCTCCAAGGAAACTCTATATCCATGCAAAGTCTTATACACAAATGTCATAGCCGTAGTTAGCCATCCTACAAAATGTGTAGTGGTATCTCATAATTGTTTTAATTTGAGTTTCCATAAGGCTAATGGTGTTCAAAGGTGTATGCTTATTTCATTTCTCCCATAATGCCACTCAACTTCTGCTAAAGACATGCGGCCTTTCAACAAATCTCAAATTTTCATTTTATAACTTAAATTAAATACATTCACTTTTACCTTGCTTTTTTAGGCACCATTTGCTTTTGGGAAGGCATATTTTCACAAAAGTAAGGGCAGGGAAACACTCAGACCATCACACAAAAATTTAAACACAACCAACAATAACATGAGACAGACTGGGAACTTTTCCACATTAACTGAGCTGTCTAATGTGCATGGGAACTTAAAATTTTTTGTTGAAATTTCTTTTTTACTCTCTTAAAACTTTATTTTTTGACCAGGCTCAGTCAAAGCCACATGTAATGAATCTGCAAATAAGATGGGTTTACTGTATATTTAAGATAAAAATCTTTTATCAAATATAAGCTTTTTATACACTCTGAATATGTGATACTTGCAAATCATGAGTGTCTTATCATTTTTTTTTTCTTACAGATTGTGTTCTTGATGTTAGGTTCAAGAACTAACATCCCCACTACCTCACAGTCACAATTGCTATAGCTTTATATTAAGAATTAAAGTTGGGTAAACTGACTCATCTCAGTTTCTTCCTAGTTTTTGAAAAATTTTAGCTTTCTTCATTTGTTTTTCCTATATACTTTTTAAGAGAATTGTATCTACAACTACAACAAATATTTCAGGTATTTTGATAGGAATTGTGTTAAACTTGAATATCAATTTAGAGATCATTGACATCTTTACTGCACTGAGTATTACAATCCATCAATGTGATATGCTTGTCCATTTATTTAGGTATTTTTGAACTATTTAATTAGTTTTTTGCAGCTTCAAGCATACATATCCAGTGAATGTTTTGTTACATTTATTCCTAAGTACTTTGCTTTATAAGAAGAATTGCATGTAGTGTAATTAAAATATTTTATTGATTTTTGCATGTTGGCCTAGAATCCTGCAAATCCCCTAAACTTACTTTTTTTTGTAGATTCCTTGGCATTTTTTTCCATTTTTTTAGACAGTAGTGTCTTCTATGAGGTGGGAGGGATCTATTTCTCCATTTCAATATTTATGGCTTTTATTTATCATGCTTTCATTTGTTTTCTCACTAGCATTTTTACTACAATATTGAATAGGAGTGGTGGAAATGTACATTTTCTTATTCCTGATGAAAGAATGGTAGAATTTGACTTTCACCATGAAGTATGATGTAGGCTATAAGTTCTTCGTGCATGTCCGTTCTCTTTTTAGTTTACTGAAAGTTTTCATTAAGAATGGATATTGGTCCTTTCATGATAAAAGCTGTGATGAAACTTGGAATAGAAAGAATGTACCTCAACATAATAAGGGCTACATAAGACAAGCATATAGGCAACATTATAGTAAATGGGGAAAAGTGAAACCATTTCCTCTAAAGTCAGGAAGGAGACAAGGGTTTGCACTCACTACATTTTTATTCAACATAGTTTCAGAATTCCTAACCAGAGCCATAAAATAGGAAGAAGAAATAATAGGAATTCAAATAGGAAAGGAAGTAGTCAAACTATTTTTATTTGCAGATGACATGATCTTATACCTAAAAGACTGGAAAACTCCACCAAAAAACCTCCTAGACATCATAAACAACTTCAGCAAAGTAGCAGGATACAAAATCAATAGCTTTTATATATACCAAAAATGAACAAACTGAAAAACAATATAGGAAAACAATGCCATTTACAATTGCCTCAAAACAATAAAATAGCTAGGAATAAACTTAACAAAGGAAGTGAAAGGCTTCTAGAATGAAAACTTTAAAACAACAAAGAAAGAAATCAAAGAAGACTTCAGAAGATGGAAAGGTCTCCCATGCTTATGGATTTGCAGAATCAACATTGTGAAAATGGCTATACTACCAAATACAATCCCCATCAAAATTACAATGACAATCATCACAGAGATTAAAAAACTAACTTTAGAGTTTATCTGGAAGCACAAAAAAACCACAAATAGCCAAGGCAATACTGAACAAAAGAAGCAATGCAGGAAGTGTCACAATACCAAATTTCAAACTGTGCTGCAGAGACATAGCAGTAAAAACTGCATGGTACTGGCACAAATACAGACACAAAGACCAGCGTTACAGTATAGGAGACACAGATATGGATCCATGCAACTACACCCATCTGATTTTTGACAAAGGCATCTAAAACATACAATGGAATAAAGACAACCTCTTCAACCACTGTTATTGGGAAAACTGGATATCTGCAGGTAGAAAACTGGAACTAGATCCCTGTTTTTCACCCTGTACAAACAAAGCTCAGAGTGGTTTAAGGACCTTAATATAAGGACAGGAAAGAGCAGGGAATACCCTGGAGACAGCAGGCATAGGCAATGACTTCCTTTTTTTTTTTTTTTTTCATTTTTCTTTTATTATTCATATGTGCATACAAGGCTTGGTTCATTTCTCCCCCCTGCCCCCACCCCCTCCCTTACCACCCACTCTGCCCCCTCCCTCTCCCCCCCAATACCCAGCAGAAACTATTTTGCCCTTATTTCTAATTTTGTTGTAGAGAGAGTATAAGCAATAATAGGAAGGAACAAGGGTTTTTGCTGGTTGAGATAGTAGCTATACAGGGAGTTGACTTACATTGATTTCCTGTGCATGGGTGTTACCTTCTAGGTTAATTCTTTTTGATCTAACCTTTTCTCTAGTACCTGTTCCCCTTTTCCTATTGGCCTCAGTTGCTTTAAGGTATCTGCTTTAGTTTCTCTGTGTTAAGGGCAACAAATGCTAGCTAGTTTTTTAGGTGTCTTACCTATCCTCACCTCTCCCTTGTGTGCTCTCGCTTTTATCATGTGCTCATAGTCCAGTCCCCTTGTTGTGTTTGCCCTTGATCTAATGTCCACATATGAGGGAGAACATACGATTTTTGGTCTTTTGGGCCAGGCTAACCTCACTCAGAATGATGTTCTCCAATTCCATCCATTTACCAGCAAATGATAACATTTCGTTCTTCTTCATGGCTGCATAAAATTCCATTGTGTATAGATACCACATTTTCTTAATCCATTCGTCAGTGCTGGGGCATCTTGGCTGTTTCCATAACTTGGCTATTGTGAACAGTGCCGCAATAAACATGGTTGTGCAGGTGCCTCTGGAGTAACAGTCTTTTGGGTATATCCCCAAGAGTGGTATTGCTGGATCAAATGGTAGATCGATGTCCAGCTTTTTAAGTAGCCTCCAAATTTTTTTCCAGAGTGGTTGTACTAGTCTACATTCCCACCAACAGTGTAAGAGGGTTTCTTTTTCCCCGAATCCTAGCCAAACCTGTTGTTGGTGGTGTTGCTGATGATGACTATTCTAACAGGGGTGAGGTGGAATCTTAGCGTGGTTTTAATTTGCATTTCCTTTATTGCTAGAGATGGTGAGCATTTTTTCATGTGTTTTCTGGCCATTTGAATTTCTTCTTTTGAGAAAGTTCTGTTTAGTTCACGTGCCCATTTCTTTATTGGTTCATTAGTTTTGGGAGAATTTAGTTTTTTAAGTTCCCTGTATATTCTGGTTATCAGTCCTTTGTCTGATGTATATTGGCAAATATTTTCTCCCACTCTGTGGGTGTTCTCTTCAGTTTAGAGACCATTTCTTTTGATGAACAGAAGCTTTTTAGTTTTATGAGGTCCCATTTACCTATGCTATCTCTTAGTTGCTGTGCTGCTGGGGTTTCATTGAGAAAGTTCTTACCTATACCTACTAACTCCAGAGTATTTCCTACTCTTTCCTGTATCAACTTAAGAGTTTGGGGTCTGATATTAAGATCCTTGATCCATTTTGAGTTAATCTTGGTATAGGGTGATATACATGGATCTAGTTTCAGTTTTTTGCAGACTTCTAACCAGTTTTCCCAACAGTTTTTGTTGAAGAGGCTGCTATTTCTCCATTGTATATTTTTAGCTCCTTTGTCAAAGATAAGTTGCTTATAGTTGTGTGGCTTCATATCTGGATCCTCTATTCTGTTCCACTGGTCTTCATGTCTGTTTTTGTGCCAGTACCATGCTGTTTCTACTGTTAAATTCATATGGAAACACAAGAGGCCACGAATAGCCAAGGCAATACTCAGTCAAAAGAACAATGCAGGAGGTATCACAATACCTGACTTCAAACTATATTACAAAGCAATAACAATGACTTCCTTAGTAGAACTCAAGTGACAAGTGGGATTGCATGAAACTAAAAAGTTTCTGCGCAACAAAAGAAATGGGCACCAGATTGAAGAGGCTGCCACCGAAGGGGAGAAAATTTTTGCCAGCTATTATACATCTGACAAGGGATTAATAACCAGAACATGTAGGGAGCTCAAAACACTAACCACTCTCAAATCAATGACTTAATGAAGAAATAAGCAAATGAACTGAACAGAACTTTTTTCTTTTTCTTATTTTAATTTGTTTTTTTATTATAAAAATATTTTATTAGAATATATTCATTATACCGTGGGAATTCATAGTGACAGTTCCTATTAGGCTTATATTGTACATTGGTTAAATCACTCTTATCATCTTTTCATTTCAACCCCCTTCCCCCCCACTTAAAGCAATTGCAAGAAGTTTCTTTGGTCTATTTCATATAAGAATATGAAGTCCATCAACCATATAGCCTCACCTTAATCTCCTTCATTCACCTTTCCCTCTCCCAGTAGTACCCCACACACACTGTACCTATTTCACAGTCCTGTCTTTCATTATTAATATTTAAGATGATGTTTAAAGGGGTTTCTCTATGTATCCCTTCTGTGGGTACTCTTTAGGTATTCAGCACCTAACATTACTCTCCCTTAACCTCTTTCCTCCCACCCCTTCTTTTTCAACAGCTTTCAATACACATCCTTATATCCTCTACCTTCACAGATGTTATGTTTTACAATACTATTGGTGCTCTATCATTCTCTTTTCCTTTCCCTGAGTGCCATAGAGTAGTTCCACTATTATTAACATGTTCTACATATGAGTCTGTATATGATCATGCTTGTTTTTATGTATATGTTTATATTTTGAATCTATTGTCCATGTCTGAGAGAAAACATGCTGCCTTTGTCTTTCTGAGTCTGACTTCCTTCACTTAACATGGTGTCCTCCAACTGATCCATTTACCTTCAAATTACACATCGTTATTTATGGCTGAGTAAAACTCTTTTGTGTACATATACCACAATTTCTTGATCCATTCATCAGTTGTAGGTCACCTGCATTGTTTACATAGCTTGATTATTGTGAATAGTGCTTCAATGAACATTGGTGTACAGATGTCTCTATTGTATCCTGATTTAAGTTCTTTTGGGTAGGTGCCCAGGAATGGTATCACAGATCATATCTTTAGCTTTTTGAGGAATCTCCATATTGCTTTCCATAGTGGTTGTACTAATTTGCATTCCAACTAACAGCATATACAGGTTCCAGTTTTGCTGCATCTTCGCTAGCATTTGCTGTTGTTAATGTCCTTGAATATGACCATTCTGACTAGAATGGGATGAAATCTCAGTATAGTTTTGATTTGTGTCTTTTTTGTAACCAGAAAAGTTGAACACTTCTTCGTGTATTTACTGGCCTTTTATATTTTTTCCTTTGAGAATTCCTTGTTTAATTCATGTGCTCATTTCTTCATTAGGATGTTTATTCTTTGGGGTTTGAGTTTTCTGTAGAAGAAGGAGCTTTTCCAAAGGAAGAAGTCTAAAATTGTCCAAGAAAAGACACATGAAGAAATTCTCTACATCCCTGGTCATAAAGGAAATGAAAATTAAAACCACATTAAAATTCCACCCCACACGTGTTAGAATGACTACCATAAAGAACACAAACAACAACAAGAATGTGGAGAAAAAGGAACCCCCATTTACTGCTAGTGGGGATGTAAATTAGTACAATTACTATGGAAAACAGTATGGAGTCTCCTCAAAAACTTAAAAATAAAACTGCCATATGATCTAGCAATAGCACTTCTTTTTCAGGCATAAAGAAGGATGAAATATTGTCATTTGTAAGTAAATAGATGGGCCTGGAGAACATTGTCTTAATTGAAGTTTGGCTGGTTCCAAAAGTCAAAGGTCACATGTTCTCGTTAACATGTTTAATATAGGCCAATACAAATACAAGCAATATTATATACATATAGAAATGTAGAGCATGTATCCAAAAGTGGGACTGGTAGCGGAGACCAAGAGAGGGGGAAAAGAAGGGAAAAAACCTAGCAAATAATAATGAAACACATCCCATCCATATAGGAACAAGACACAATGAAACACGCTGAAAATTTTTAAGTAGCACAGAATAGGGAAAAAAGTGTGAGGAAGTACAGTGAAGGGGGTTACATCAACTTAAGCACTATATATGTATGTATGTGTGTATATATAAATTACTGATATGTTATACCAGTATAATACAAAGGCAAAAAACCCACTGGATAACAAATAGACACCTAAATAACAAAGGACAAAAATGAAGATCAGGTCATTTTAAAGGGATAGCACTAATAGGAAAGGGAGGGTAAAAGAAGGAAATAAAGAAGTGAATATGGTTGATGTACTTTGTATTTAAGAATGAATATAGAATATCTAAACCTGTCAAAATCAATAAGCTGGGGTCTAAGGTATAAAGGAGAAAAATGGAGAGGATGAACCAACTCACTGTATAATACATATGTACATGGAAATGTCACAATGAAACTCCCTGACTAGCTATCTTAAACAAACAAAAATGTCTTTTTTTTCAAAAATCAAAGGACAGGTGGTAAAATAGTTCCTGTCTGGAGGGTGGGGGAAAGGATATAAGAAAAGGGTGAATATGGTGGAAATATTATGTACTATGCATGAAAATGTAAAAATTAAACTTGTTGAAAGTATTCTAAGAAGGGGGGTGAGGGGAGATAGAGGAGACGATGGAAAGGTGAATTTGACTAAGATATATTGTTAGCACTTTAGTAAATGTCACAATGTACCCTCAATACAATAATATAATAAAAATTAAAAATAAAAAAGAATGTGAGTGTTGATTTCATCATAATTTTTTTTTATATTCATTGGTATTATCTATAACCTTTTCTATCAATTAACTATTAATTTATTAATACGGTAAGTGACATTTGTTGATTTTATTTTTAAAAATACTTTATTGATGGGTGCCAGTGACTCATGCCTGTAATTCTAGCTACTCAGGAGGCAGAGATCTGGAGGATCATAGCAAGAAGCCAGTCTGGGCAAATAGTTCTTGAGACCCTATCTTGAAAAATACCATCACAAAAAAGGGCTGGTAGAGTGACTCAAGGTACAGGCCCTGAGTTCAAACCGCAGTACCACACAAAAAATCTTTATTGAGGTATGGTGGGTGCATTAGAACATGTACATTATACATGTAACATATATTTTTATTTTAACATATACTATACATGTGTGAGTGTGTGTGTGTGTGTGTGTGTGTGTGTGTGTGTGTGTGTGTGTGAAGGAGTTGAGCAGTCAGTATATACCCTATAAAGCCTTTACCATCATCAAGGCCAAAACATATCACCTTCTCAAATTTCCTCCCACACCACCTATTATTATTTTGTCTATATATGTGAAAGAGCATTTAATATAAAATCTTCTCTCTTAAAATTTTTAAGTGTGCTATATAATATTGTTAACTATAACATGAGACTGTACAGTAGTTCTCCAAAACTTACTTATCTTGCATCATTAAAACCTATATCCATTAATCACAGAGTCTCTACTACCCCTGCAAATGTTCTGGAAATCACCATTCTGTTGCCTGCTTTCATGAGTTTGAGCATCTTAGATGCCACGTATAAGTAAGATCATTGGTATTTGTCTTTCTGTGTCTGACTTATTTCACTTAGCAAAATTTCCTTTAGGTTCTTACATATTGTCACTAATGACAGGAGTTCATTTTTTTGAGACTAAATAATATTCCATTCTGCATATAAAACACATTTTCTTTATTCATCTGTTATTGGATATTTCGCTTGTTTCTACATGTCAAAGTGAGATATTGTAGTTCCCTACCATTATTATATTACTATTTCTTTAGTTCTATTAATACTTTATGTATTTAGGTCTTCTAATGTTAGATGCAGATGTGTTTATAATAATTATGTGTTCTTGATTGAATGAGCCCTTCATTATTATATAATGGACTTCTTTTTCTCTTATGACAGTTTTTAACTTAAAGCCTATTTTTGTATAATAAAAGTAAAACCACTCTTTTCTCTTTTGATTACCATTTGCCTGATATAGTTTTTCCTTCCTTTCACTATTAGTCTTTCAGTGTTCCTAAAGCTGAAGCGAATCTGTTAAAACTAAGGCGACTCTCTTTCATGTGCTTAAACCACCTAGAGGAAATATATTGTTTAAAGAGAAGCAGAATTTATAGTCAGTCTCTGAAGCTAGCATTGGGCTTATGCCAAAACCAAAATCATTATAAGGAAAGAAAATGACAGGTCACTGTCCCTCATTGGCATAGGTGCAAATGTTCCTAACAGAATCTTAACAAATTAAATCCAGTTATAGGTATAAAGAACAGTACATCAAGTTGGATATATACTGACATGCAAGGTTGGTTATGTTTGAAAATCAATCAGAAGTGACATCAGCACTTCTGGTGGAATCAGCTGCCATCCCTCAATGCCCCACAGAGACAGTAGCTTTCACAAAACAACTTCAGAAGAGATTACCACTGTGGGAACTCCAGAGTCCAGCTGAGAGGTCCCAGCACCTTAGTGGAGCAAAAACAATCTAAAATTGGACCAATTGAAGAGGGGAAGAAAAGCAGTTTCACTTTACCTGAGTGAAAGTGGCACAACCTAGTGGAGATGTTGAAAGTCACTTCTGCCTTGCCATACCAGGACCACTGAGCGGTTATGTGACGCTGGACCACCTAGGGGCAACTGATAGTGGGGGAGAATGAGCAGGGAACCCACAGCAACCTGATAGTCGTAATGTCTAAGCCAGAGTCTAAAACTCTTTCCTATTAAAATTCGTTCAGATTATTCTGTAGTAAATTAGAAAATCAATAGAAACTGCCCTGATCTGATTCAGATATTTGTATTAGCAGAGAAGGATTTTAAAGTGAATGATGCTCAAAGAAGTAAGAAATCAAATGAAAGGTAGGAAATATCAGAAGAGAATAAGAAAATATAAAAAAGATTTGCATGGATATTCAATAATAGAAAACAGAAGAACTGAAGTAAAAAATCTTACTGGGGAGGTTTAACAGCAGAATAGAAATGATAAATGGTTAGATTTGGGAATATATTGATAGAAGAAAGGAAATGAAGAGATTTGGGCCCACAGACTTGTTCTATAAACAAGCTAAATGAGGTTCTTCAAGCTGAAAAGAACTGATATCAGATAAAAATTTGTATATTCCAGGAAGAATGAAGAATATCAAAATGACAAATATCTGGAGAACATAAAAACTATTTTTGTCTAGTTTCTTTAAAATATATACAACTTTTAAATAAAAATATAAATTTTTCTTATCGGACTAATATATGCCAGTAAATTAATTATAGCATCAAGAATGGACACAGATAAAGGACAGAAATGTGTTCAAAGTTTTTTATGTTTAAATGAAGCAGTATAATACAGCTGTACATGCACTGTAAAAGGTTAAGGACGCATATCATAATCCTTATAGCAACCGCTAAAAGATAATACAAAGAATATTTATAGTCTACCATACTTGGCATATCCATGTACCTCTTAGAGCAGGGTAGGGTTTTTTTATCAATTGATTGTCTCCACATATTCACAATTGTAGTTCTCTAAATTCACTTCCCAGTGAGAAGAATGATTGCTTAACTTATTAGAATATTAATTGAACCATGTTTACTAATTAATATGATCAGTGCTTCAAAAAGTGATGAACATCTTTGTGTAATTTGCTCCACCCTCTCAGAACCTATAGATGGGTTTATGAGGATGAGCCTTCTCTGAAAACCTGCTTGTCTTAGATTTAAGGAAAGAAGAAAACAATTTGATTTTGACCTCCCTGTGAAAGTCAGGTCTTATAATTCAGTGATCATCACTAGATTCTACATTAGGAATTATCAGGGACTGGCCAAACACTGAGTAAAGTGAGTTTTGTTCTCATTTGGCTATTATTTTTCCTTGTGAAGAATCTTACAATGTATATGAGGACATGACTTGGATATTTTGGAGTCCCTAGGTTGTTATCATTATTATGGGATCAAAACCTCAAAGTTCCTCCTTTAAAACTCCGCAGTGTCTACCACTAAAAATAAGTAATGTCCATCAGCAAAGACTCTAAGGCTGTCTCTTTAAAGGCCTGAAATTAGAATTATATGAGCAGGATAACTTGTTCACAATATTAGATGCATTGCTGCACCTGCCAGACAGGGTTGTATGCCAATCTATGAGCAACAGATGGAAATCAGGACCTTTGGGCTGTTCCATCATGGAAAGGATGGCCCTGTCATTGACTTTGTGTCACTGAATTTGCTGAAAGGAAAATTGAATTGTTCAAATATGAAAGAGGAACAAAGCAGCCATGTTATTGAACAGACAAGCAAAATGTTTGTGGGGGTAATTATTCCTCAAAGTAACCAAATAAGAACTTCCCTTTTCTTTTTCACTTATTAATGGTATTTTTCTAATTTCTCCATTGAAAATAAATGAGAGACCTAGACATCTAAGAATTGTTTTTGTTGCTTTATTTGAGAGGCAAAATAGTGGTGAAGAAATGATTTCTGATGCTATCATTTCTGGATTCATACCTTGGCTTTATCACGAAGGAGACATGTGACTTAGTGAAGTTACAATGTCATGTGAGATTGTCAAGAAGATGGAGAGTGGTAATGCATTAACACATACAACAGTGCCTCAAAATGCACTCGCTATTATTGTTAAATATTTTTAAAACATGGTGAGTCCAAGGTAGAATTAAAACAATATTTATCTGTATAATTTTAAAGTTAATTTAAAAAGAAACAGTACATTTTCTGAACAAAAATAAGGGAAGTTTTTTGTGTCCATGGGAATCCAATTCTGTCTCCTATAAAGGCAGTGTGACTTAGATACTCATGGGGCATCTTTTCATATTTTTTTGCATCTTTGCCAAAACTATGTAGAGGTAACAAGTGAGGGTTGAACAACAGCTTCTTATATACAACTAGAGAGTAAATGTTTGTTAATCAAGCTCTGTACAGTTATAATTTAAGTTAAAATAGTTTATTCTCTAAACTAAGGTTTTCATGAATAATGAATACCCAACATTTCCCTACAAGAAGTGAGATAGGGGTATGCCCACAATATTGGTCTGTGGATATTTGTCTTCTTTTTTGTGTGTGTGTATGTGTTTTTTAAAGATTTCCATCCATGTAACCACAGACTGAATCAAAAGGTCAGAAGGGGGGAGAGGAAGGTTGACAAAAACCAGGAATTGAGGGTTTTGTTTCACACCCAGTAATAGAGGATAAAAATCAGCTCTAACAAATTTGGACTTTGTTTTAATTGAATTGATTCTCCTATGAGAAGAAATTGAGAATTATGTTTGACTTTCTGAAATGCATACTTTTTAACAGTCTATAAACCCTCAGTACTATTTGTTACTATTAATTTTAAAGGACTATATTCCCACTGTGTTGCATATAGTGTCATTTCTAAGATTAAACTACACATCACATCAATTGCTTCCACAAAGTTTTGTATCATGCATTATATTAAGGATTTTTTTGCTTGCATAAGAGAAATCGAAATTTAGACAGTAGTAGAAATGTACTTGCTAAGAAATATGTTTTATTCTAGGCAAGTGCAAAGCAGAGCTATGAGCTTGCTGTGGTGACAAGGCACTTTAACTTCTCATTTTTTTCTTTTCTGCTTAGGAATTCAAGACAGACTTGTCAGTAATAATTTCCAGAGTAATTTTTAAAAACCTGTGATTCCCTCTCTTATTAGTTTTAATAAAGAGTCACTACTCCCTAAGCTTGCTTGAAAAATTATTACCTATCAGTAAGACAGAAGACAAACATATATGATATTGACAGTAGTAGAAAGTAAGTCCCTAGCTATGGTCATTAATAGGTGAAAGTTTCTTTAAAAAAAAAAGTCAATCAGGGAGATGACTTAATTTAAACAAATAGTGAGGTTTTGTAGTCAGAGGATTTTATAAATAGAAAAATCATGAACTATAAAGAATATTAAAACCAAAATATTTGAGTCAACCAATGCACGCATCCATTCACTGATAGGATTTTCATTAACAGTGATCTTTTACCATAAATATAAATACTTCATTTTCAAGAGATAATATAAGTAAAATAGAAGTAAGTTCATTATCTTATTTCAAACAAATACTTTGGTCCCTTGATTTTGTATAATAATTGACATTTTTAGTTAGAATATTTAGATCTGTTCTGGAATTGGTCAGGTTTGTGTGATTGTAACTGTAGAACCTAGTTACTATTTAGATGTGTTCTAGGATTTTTTAGATCCATGTGGCTATGACAGTAGGATCTAAGCAAAGACTGGTATTGGGGACAAGCACAGCATCATGTAATCAATTTATTGACCTCAGCTTCAATGTATGTAGAAAGAAATATAATTTGATTTTCAGTGCAACAGATCTGATGATGTAACAGGCTTCTGTATAGTGTTGTCCATGTAGAAATATAAGGCAAATCTATGAGACTAAAATGAATTAATAAATGAGTGGTCAACTTGTTGAGTAAAAGAATGTCACCTTTATTAGGCCAAGCTTGGTTTTTAAAACCTTGTGGATTTATAAGCTTCCCTGAAGTTCATTTCTGATAAAATAAGATTTGTTTTATAAAGATATTGTACTACTAATAGATTAGTTTGTTATATAAGGCAAATGCAACTTGGGTGGGGTAATAAGTCAGATGCCATCCAATGCTAACAGAACATATGAAAGGATAAACTCGATAACAAATGACTTGTTGTATTAACAATGTATGAAGTGGAGGTGGCCCTAGTGTAAAGAGACTAGTAGGAGAGGAGGAAGGTCACTGGGGAAGAGGGGAAGTCTGCTACCACTAAAACCATGTTATAGCTTTGACTGTTCCCTACGGTTACACAGCTCAGTGGTAGAGACCAATGATCACTAACATGTTATTCAATTACTTTTGTAAACCATCAACTAGAGGAGAAATCATCTCAATGTCAATGTCACTTTTGGAAGAGATGGATTGGGAGAAATAATTTAGGTTTGAAAGCTATCGTCTAAATTTACAGCTGTATGTGGTCAAACAACTATTGACACTCGAGAGTTTCCAATTGCTGGTAATAGACTGGAAAAAAGGATAATGTGTTTGATCGATCAGCATGAACAAATTTCATTTAGGGGATCAATAACAGTTTATACTTGACAAAGCTGAGGGACTACATTTATTTTTCCCTTTGATTGAATAAATGTTTTCAATGGGACTGCAAATGTAAAGCAATCCTAACCATTTCTTAACTTGAGGCACAGCGCCAGCCTCAGCATTATTGCAGGCAATGTGTATTTAAAACTAATATATAGAAAAGTGATAGCCAGAGGCTGGAGCAGTTGAATGAAACTAATGTACAGTTTATTAAAACGCAACACGTGGTAAGAGTAAGGTTTCATTTTCTTGGTGTTAAGCACTGGAAAAAATAGGAGAGAGACATCACATTTCATGGTGCTAAGCTTTTTTGTTTTGTTTTATTTTGGTTGTCTTCCTCTCTTTTTATTAAGATTAAATCTGTCAGTGGATGAAATAAAGTATGAAAAACATTAAATAGTAAAAAGAAAGAGGTGTCAAATACCTGTGACTGATAACCTCAGGGTGAATCTGTTCAAGTATGTGTAGTGTTGGCTTCTGTGGCCACCCATACACACATTTGGCTGGCTCTCTTTCTTAACCAAACATACTGCATAGCTCAGTAAGGTTTATTAAATGAATAAGTGGTTGAATCAGTGCCTAATGGTACTGATTTGTGGCCTTTTATTTGGACTCAGTAGCAAGGCCTAAGTTCTGGGGTGTCTGCATGCTGAGCAGAGCAGAACCAGACAGCCCTTTGTTTTGTGGCTGGCAGAGCAGCATCACAGGTAAGGTGTAATTCAGCTGAAGATTTTTCATGAAGTGGTAAGATCTCCTACCCATTCTGCCCCAAAATGAAAGCTGCACCACTGTGGCGCTTCTGGATACAGAAAGGAGTCCTCTGATCACCTTATTTTCTTTCACATTAAAGAGAAACGATTCCTCTTTTGTAAAATTTATATTTTCAACTGACAATCTGGGGCTCAGTTTTATTAGCCTTTATGATTTTTTCTTCTGAAGGTAATTCATTTCTGTCACCCTGTGTTTTCCCTGTTGGCACTGAAAACACAGTCTGTATTAACTGTTCTCCCAAGGCCTTGGGTGAGTCTCAGTGATAGTCAAAATAACTCTATTGACCTTCTGTCCTTTTCACAAAAACGTATTGGCACAACTTTCACAGTATTTTATGCGAAGACTGGGGGTAAAGCCTAAAGTACAGAAGTCTGGCCTACCATGTGTGAGACTCTGAGTTCAATCCTCAGCACCACAAAATAATAATAATTTAAAAATATATTTTATGCAAATGTTCTCATTTCAGGTTTCACTTACAAAAGCGAAGGGTAAAGCTTTCTCAGCAAAGAGTTTTCTTTGACTGAGCAATGCCTAAAATTTTCCCCAGAAGGGGCTGGTGTTACTTTGTCCTGCAATGAAGTTTCAGATGATCCAGATGACAAGCATGCCTTGGAATGTGGGGAAATGCCAATAATACGTGCAGCTTCTCATTCCAGCTGCCTCCGCCAGCTCCACACTCCCCGGCATGTGCCTGAGTGAGAGAGCTGAGATGGTGAGAAGTGGCTCCTGGGGATGAGTGCTGTGCCAGGTCTATTTTAGGCACTGGTGCTCTGAATTGTTTAAAATGCATATTGTTTGTGTACATCTCACAAAGGAAAATGCCAGTTGTGAATGCCCCAGGCTGCTTGTATGTCAAATGATGAAGTTTTCATGTCCTGAAGCTGAGGGGTCATTATCAATGGTACTTCCAGGTCAGGATGTATGCAGCAGAGTTTGAGGCAATGGTTGACCTTTTAATGGCACTTCAGGGTAACACGGCTTCCTAGGGCATAAATAATCATTTTTAAATTGTTTGTCTGAGTTCCATTTGTTTAAGAATGCAAATGTATTATAACATATGTGATTTCCACATATTCTTTTGGGGAGGGAAAAAGCAGTTTCCATAGCATTTCTCTAACTTTCTAAACAAAACAATTAATGAAGAAAATGAGAGACCAGAAGAAATAATAGAAATTAGTTGATTGTACTCTGCTTCCTGGTAGTTTGGGATAATCATTTTAAAATTGTGAGGTTTCTTAGCAAAACGATCTTTGTTGTCTTCCCCAAATATTAACTAAAACCTAAAGTTGCTTGATAATGCTTTAAAAACCTTTCTGCTATTTATATGCTATCTGCCTTTAAAATTTTTGTTCTTTTAGGGCATAAATATCTATAACTGTGCTTATTTGGGACAAAATTAACTTCTGGAAGCAATGTGCTCTTTTTACTTTTGTGGAAGTATCAAAGCTCAATTTGGAGTAAAATAATAAAGTTCAAAATAATGAATAATGTCTGTGACTTCAATATTCAATAGCTTCACTCCATTTCTGTTCACTGAGCAACTACTATTTTTTCTTAATACACTGTCAAAAGTTAAAAAAAAATCTTCTGAGGCTTATAATTAGAAAATAAACCAGAGAGAATTCTGGGGCTATGGTGGTGAGCAGTAGTGAATTATAGCGTTCTAAGTTAATTATTAGAGTTGATTATTTGACATAAATATGTTTTAGTGAAAATTCATGTGGGACTTTCAGATGATGTGAGGCCTCTGAGCAAGTGTGATAAGATATAGCTTTTCATGACTATGACCATCGTAATAGTTAAGGTATCATAGGCCACACTAATAACAGCAATGACAATGTATAATAGCACCAATATAGTACATATTAATGTTTTTGTGCCATAAGATCCTAAACTTGTTTGGTGGATGTGGTAGTGTTTGATAGATGACTTGTCCTTCTAATGGTAATTCAAGGACCCACATTCCTTTCGCCTTCTAGCTTTACCTCCTTAAGCAAGGTGCCCAAACTCTCAGGAGGAGAAATGGTGTGGAGGACTTTGTGCAGGGGGCTTCACGGTGAGGCACTTCCATTCGAAGGGTGTGAATAGCAGCTTACTTGAGTGGACATGTCCACTTGCAAAGAAAGGAGGAAGTACAGTTTACCTGTGCTCAAAGAAGAAATAAAATTTGATGAACAAGTAACCTCTTTTTAGCGCATTTATGATTCTTTAAAATGACATTATTGTCATTATTTGATCCAGTGATAATGAATTCCTTGTGTAATGTGATAGCTTGCATGGGGAGCCTTAGAAGAAATGTCTTTGTTTCTTTCAAAGTAGCGGTACATTGAACTGTCTGAAGTGATGCATACACTTTTGGAAATAGTTATGGCAAAGGTCCCAGCCCTCTTAGAGAATGGCTGCAACCCTGAGAGAGGTGAGAGAAGCAGAAGTCAGCTTTACTGAATACCTTATGTTGAGTCTTTGGCTTCCAGACAGTGATAGCTTCTATCTAGACACAAAGCATGGTCATGCTTGAGAACAAATGAACCTGTTGAGTATGTTCTCATTGACTTAGTTACTGAGACATCAGCTATTTAGTCAAGAGGTAGTAAGCACCTTATAATTTTTTAAATTTTTATTTGCTCCTCTTATTTTCCTTTGATTTTTAAACAGAATTTGATATAATTGGTTTTATATATAGGCCAGTAGCAGTGGCATGAGTACATTTAAAGTAATATATCCAGCTGAATCATTAATAATTCATCCTTTACTTAATCATTTAAAGGGTCTTATACTTATTTAAAAGATGCACTAATTTCTGGGAGTTATTATTGCCATTGTTAAGCTGGTTAGATTTGCAACTTTACATCTCTATATTGCTCCAGCTGAGATTTTTCTTGTCCTTCCCTTTTGTCTTTCCCTTCTTTCTGTGATGTTCCTTAACCCCTGCCCCTTAGACCACTAAATGAAGTTCCTGGTTTGTGGAGGTGCTGTGTGTTCCTGAGCTGTAATGAGTGCTTCCTCATTAATCAGAGAGCAGAGATCCTGAGAGAAATGTCCCTTTTTCCCATAAGCCAGGTGTCACTGCACTGTGTCAGAGGCTTGACTGGGTCTAAACTCTCTGTTTCTTGTCTACAGCATCCTAGCAAGGTCCACAGGAAAGACAAAAGAATTATATAAACAAGGACCAACAAGGAATCAGTGAGAATATGGAGTAGATGCTGCTTTTATAAATTATAAAAGGTTAAACTCTTCTTTCTTCAGAGTAATGAGAATCCTTTGGTAATTACTCTTTATCTATGTGCTTCACCTGTTACACAAAAGGTTATGAAATTTCTCTGAGAACCTGAGAAATACAATTAGTATTTGTTATATTGAGATCGGTTTAGTGAGTAACTTGCTAAATTCATCTTTCTGCATTCCCAAGTCTAGGATTGGCTGTTGTGATGGCTGGTGTCTGCTGTGACTTCACATGGTTGGTTCTAGTGTTACCATGAAGGAATTTCTTCATGATATTTCTTGGGGAAAATCATATTTTCTTCTGAATCCTTTTGAAAATCAGTTCAAAAATCAAAAAATGGAGGAAATACTATAATTCTAGATATTTTAAAGCTAAACAATCAACATAAAACATTAGTAGGACAAATTCAAACTGAAATGCAGGCAATGCTAATTTGTGGACTCCAAGAATAAAGTTGATGTCTCCCAGAAACAAGACAAGAACAAAGGGAAGAGATTCAAGATTCCATTGAGTCAGCCTTGCTCAGTTTTAGAGTTGCCTGGTTAGAAATGTGTGTTTGTGGTCTTGTCTGAGCTATTGATGCATCCATCATTCTGGCCGATAAATTATATGTTTGTAAATTCATAAACATAGTATGCTTCACATAAGCCTTGTGATTGATATTCTAAGAATAAATGAGTTCTGGAAGCAGAAGAAATCCTAAATTGACTATTTCAACATTTAATTCTGTATAATGCCTTCAACTATAACTTCCTAGGTAATAAGAATATTAATTTGTTCAAATACTATGCAATAATATTCACTGGAATTTTGCAGGGTTTGAGTATAGTCTATAGGTTACAGTTCTGTATAAATGACCTTAAACTGAGTAATTTTGTATTAAATAATTTATATTCATAATGTCAAGTAAACAGTATGAAGCATGTTGAAAATATTTTAAGAAAGATGAAGAAAATCAACTCATGATCATCATTATAAAACATTCATTTATTGTTATACCTTTTTTAACCAAAATGTCTAAAACTTTTAACACAACCTTGCCACTACAAAAATGAATCTCATTGTTATGGACACTTGTTACTGTCACATAAAGGATTATGAAAAATACAGAATGTCTTATGATTTTGAGTACAGTATTCCTGTGATTTGGGAGGAATTCCAACTTTTAATTCCCATTCCTAAAGATTACTGTTTATCAAGAGTTAGGAAATATCAAGAATGTGCAAATATTAATCTATTCTTCCAGCAAATTGGAGTGAAAGAGCATATTTAAATTCAGTAGGTAGATTGAGCAATTGAATTTGTAGGGTAATTGAATTTGTTGAGTAATTCCCATGAAACCAACTCTGCTCAAGGCAAATTGTTGTGTTTTACTCTTTTGGTACTAATATGGAGGTCATTGAGGTACTATCTTTTCTGTGAGGATCAGGTAAAAATTTAGATGAAAGGTTTAAGGTTAATTTGCCAAGGCTCTTATTTGGAAACCTCATAATTAGTGAGACAGACTGTAATCCTATGCAATAGTTTTAATATTATTCAAAGAAGGTTGTTTTCTAAGGTCAATGTGAGTTGCCATGAACGAAGTTACACTCTTTGACTCAAAAATGGTTCAAGTTACCAACTGCCACTTAGGAGAACAGAGGCTTTTTATGCTATTGATACCCTTAGGACACATTCCTCTGTAGGCCTTGGATCTTCTAGGCAGGGATAGACTGGTGTGATATTACGTGATTGGCTGCAAACAGGGCAGCTTTATAAAGCTGAACTCAGTATCTGAAGGGTTGTTTTAAGATCAGCAGTGCTGAGAAAGGAAACAGCTTTCAGCTGTGTGGGCATCCTTTAATTCTCCACCTAAGTTGTTTTTACTTGATTAAGTGATCAGCAAGTCATCAGGCTTGAGAGGGAGTCTATAAAAAGACCAAAAGAAGGATTCTATGGAAACTCAGGGTGCTTTTAATTCTGTCATTATGTGAAATAGGATAAAGATGAAAGAGAGGCATTTTGATGTTGTGGTAAGTGGGCTGGAATGAAAATGAGGAGAGGTCCAAGCTCTAGAGTTGGTTCTATGTGTCATTAGAAAAAGCCATTTCTTCTCTCTGACTTTAAAGTCATGTTCATAAAATAAGAGGTTAGGCTGGATGCACTTTTTGAATGATTACATCAGTAAAGGGCTTTCATTTTAACTGCCATAGCCTTCGTTCAGGTCCGTATTTATTTTACCTTGACTCTTCCAATTATTTCCTGGTTTCCAGTCTTTTATTTCTCTGCTCCATCTTCCACATTCCGTAGATTTTACTATTCTATATCCAAACCCTTACCTATTTCCAATTTCCTGTGAAATAAACTAAATTTCTTTATAATTTGGTTCCCAGTTATATCTCCACTTTCACTTGCTTTCTGCTCATTGTTATATCCCATAGTTGCACCCTACCCTTGCACAAAAAAGACGAAATTATGTGAAACTGACTGATTTTTGCTCTGCCCTAATTCATTATTTTTGCTGTGTTATACGTATGTACAGCAGAGTTTGTCATCTCCCTCTGAATTTACATCACTATTGTATTTTGCACAGAGTTCTGTGTATTTGTACTGTATTAAAATCCTTTACTCATGCATTGTTTTCCATACAGTAGCAGCCATCAGCTCATGCTTATTTTTATATATAGTAATTGTTATCTAGTAAGTCTTCAATATATGTTGGTTTGATGGAATTAATCTTAAAAGATATAAGCTCCTTAAAGGTAGGGACCATGAATGTTTTCTTCACTACTGTATGCTCAACACTAAATGTAACATCTAAAACAATATGTTTTCATTAAAATCTGTTAAATAAGTGAATAGTAAATGGGTTAATAAATGTTTTAATTTTTTGTTATCAGCCCCAGTTCCTCTTAGTTATAGTCACTCTTGTCCTATGTCAGTTTTTAACTAGTACATGGTTCAATAAGATGAAACCATAATTTATTTTTGAATACTAATATCAGTTTAGCTTTAATTAGAAGAAAATTAATTTTAAAATTTGAATTCTCCCTTGAAGTCATTCAAATGTTTCAAAGCTGGTCTTTTTATGATTTTCATTATAATACTTCATTAAAGTACAAGATTTTGACCCTTGTTCTGATATGTGTATTTTATTACCAGTTCTTTATATTGTCATTTATAATCTATGTAATCTTTACTAGTTTCCTCATTTTAAAAATGGAGACGCTAATTCTTACTAACTTTGTATTGATCATGTGAAGTCAGTACATAGGAAAGTGGTTAATTATCCATCTAGTGCCATATAAAGGAAATAAATGATGTTTCTGTCTATGTGCAACCAACTATCAAATTATCCTTCCTGTTTAAATCAAGCCTTCTTCCTAAACTTTAATACTATTCTAAGAATGTTATCAATCCATTTACCACTTACCATTTAACTCCATTTGAGAGGGGAGGATGTATTTTCTTTAAGAGAGTGATTCAGTACTTTCAAAATGTCTTCTTCTCCTCCTATACTGTTCAGCTTAGGATGCCCATAACAAAATACCATAGGCTTGGTATTTACACAAAAGTGTTTTGTTTTTCATAGTACTGGAGAGTGGGAAGTCCAAGTTCAGTGTACCAATATGGCCTGGTCCTGGTAAGGGCTCTCTCCCTGGCTTGCAGAAACTGCCTTCCTGCTGTCCTCAAATGGCACAGAAAGCAAGCAAGGGAGCTCTCTCTTGTCTCTTCTTATAAAGACACTGATTCTATTGGCTCAGAGCTCTATCCTTATGATTTCCAATTAATTCTGAATGGCTCTATCTCCAAATTTAGTCATGTTGGAGGTTAGGTTTCAATTTTGGGATGGACCACCACAGCATCATACCAAATAACAATATGGAGTCACTCACACTGTGCTACCAGGATTTCAAAAGATACTTATGTCTCATCCTTTATATGTATTTTAGTTAACTAACTGAATTTATGCATACTCATACACACACTCATTCTGTATATATACACATATACATGTTAGGTTTTTGTATGTATTTTTATCTCTTGTACCTATGAACCCCTGTATTCCCATCCCCAAATTGTCATCAACTATGATTAAAGTTTAATCAAGTCTTTTTTGGCAAAGAAGAAAAAAAAGTCTCCTCTCCATTTTTGTTAATGTTATGAATTAGCCAGAGATATTCAGAAATAGAGTTGCCTACATGTTGTTTGGAAATTGTTTACAGCAAATAATGAACAAAGCAAATCAGATTGCCAAAGGCCTAGCTGTTGAGAAAGTATAGCACATTATTAATTAAAATACAAGTCAGCTTTTCCAGCACTTGTAGCCTGTGGGTATCAAATGTACTCCACTTGATTGAATCAGGTAGTGGCAGCACCGGCATTTTTTATTTTGTGCTGGAAGGGATAACAAAAATGTAAAGCTGTTTTCTGCTCCTTCATTTGAAAAAATATTATTTTGGAATGAAGGCCTACCAGCTGCAGCAGACAGGCAGAAATAATACAAAATCTACATTATGCCCTTGCACTGTGATTTTAAACAAGAGGTCTACAACCTCAGACACACTCATGGCATTGTATTATAGGCAGACCTTTGTCTATGGCCAAGGAAACAGTTTCCATGGAGATGGAAAGGCATTCGACAATGGTCACTGTTTTGGTGAAGAAAATTAATCCAAGCAGGAGACCAGTTTATAGTTATAAGGTTTTTTTTTCTGTGTTGGAGGAGGGGAAGAAAGAGTTGAGAAGAAGCACAGAAGAAAAACAAATCTGCCTTTTGGGTATTCTTTTTAACATGCTGAAATCAGTCACAAACTACGTTTCCAGTTTCAACGCTGTTGGGAATTCTCAAGTGAAAGAAAAAGTAGTACAGAGAACATGATCTTTTATAATGCACTTAAATATTTAGCTCACCCTTAAGATAAGTCAAGAAATAATGCTTAGAGTGTTTTTTTTTTAATCAAACACTGTGGGTTAATTGAAACAGAAGTGGGTTCTTTTTAACTTTGCCTTGTTCCAATCTCTTCATAGTCAGAGATCACTTTTTAGTCATCCCTACATTCCCTTTATTTCAACACTTTGGAAAATAACTGGAACAATAGGTTTTTCACAGATATTTATTGAATTTCATGGACATGTCAAAGTGTAATGCTCCATAGAACAATGAATACAATAATTTGCAAGGACTGTAGCCCACCCAATCAGGCATCCCCTCTAAGTTCAATTTAGAAAATACTGAAAGATTCATTAATACTTTCAGGGAACTTGTGTTGAAAAGAACAGTTAGAAATGTTTTCAGAAACACCTACTGAAAAAAATTGACTTTGTTAGTGGATAGAACCACATTTGATGAAAAGTAAAACATAGCAAGTGAAATCGCTCCTTGACCTGTGGGACCTTGGTCCAGGGACCCAGTCACTACCAATGTTCCTCTAGGTAGACTTAGTCATGGATAGATGTTGGACTAAACTTTTTCCTCCCTTAATAACACTCACTGGTTTGAAATCTCTGTGGTGGTTACTAAGGGATCAAATTATATCCTCTAGTCCTTGTAAGCAGATTTCCTGGATTTCAATGGGTACATTCTTCCAGCTCTCAAATTCAGGCATTAAATGAAACAAACTGACTGGCAAACAAAGCCACTTAATTCTTTTCACTACTTCACTCTAGGTCTGCCACACTCTAATTGGTATTTTTGCTTTGAGCAGTACTTTTTACCCTCAGCATTTAGTGGGATTTTTCATCATTTGGGTTGTTCCTGAGTAAGGAAGTTCTTCATGGATCTTGGTTCATAATGGCTTGACATAATCCTTTGGCCTCAGAAAGGACTATGTGCCATGCAGCCACAATGGGAAGGGAAGTTGGTTTCCATTTCAATTCCAAAGTAGTATCCTGCCTAGCCTACTTCTGTTTTACCATAGAAGTGGCAAAGTATTTTTTTTCTTCCTCTTCTTCCTTCCCTCCCTCCTCCCCATCCCTTCTTCCCTCCCTCCCTTCTTTCCTTCCTTCCTTCTCCCTTTCTTATAAGGTATATACTAGATCTGTTTCTTATTGTATAATCCTCTTCTGTCATTTCTTCTTTCTAGTTCTCAGTCATTGCAGTTTTTTTCCCATTTTGAAGTCCTTGCCTCATCACATCTTCCTCTCATACTCCTTCCAACTCTGATTTTGTTGTTGTTGTTGTTCTGTCTACTTCAGGTACAAAGTTATTTTTCTTCCATCCAAATCCTTATTATGCAATTTTTGTTTGTTTTAGGAATTAAGGGCATATATATGGGAATATAAATTGGCCAGTGATATTGTAGAGTCCACACTCTTTTCTCTGCTTTCTCTCAGGATTTTAAGCTGTTTTCATGGCCACAAGACAGCAGACAGTTTTCAAAGCTATCCTGGCCTTTCTTGTTTTTTGCTTCCTCTCTCTTGTGGAAATGTAAATCTTCATTGCTATAGAGCAACTGATTGTGACCTTATGTGTTAGCAGCTCTGTTCCCTGAAAACTAAAAATAAGCCTTAATCTTCTCAACATGTGAGGATCCAAAAGGGGCTCTTTGATTAAGAGCTGCCTATATGTAGAGACATCATTGTCCTCCTCAGGGCTGACTGCAGTGGGGGAGGGGATGCCAAGGGGAGGCAGAGCTGCGGTATTACCATTTGCTATGGATGACTTGTTGTTTTGTCCCCAGAGTCCAGCTCTTTCCTGACTTCTGTGCTCCACTGAGAAGGCCACTTCTGTAGGCAAACACTGTCAAAAATACACCAGCAAACATAAGCTGTATATTTTTCTTTGACTTTGAAATTTAATTCAGATTTTTCATTGTGTATGCAATTCTCACAAATTAAATACCACATTTTACTGCATAACAGAATTTTAGACAACCTACTACTCAGTGGTGTTTTGGTAATTAAACAAACTCCCCTTCCCCCCAAAAGGATGTAGGCATCAGATTCCAAATTATAGTCTGTTTTTTCAAATCACTGGTTGTCTTTGTAGGGGTGAATGACATTCCAGTTGCTGGTGGTACTGATAGACTCAACACCTGCCCATATTTGAAATCCGCATTCGAGTACACATTGGGTCAAACCCTAACCAGATGTAGGTACACAGCCAAGTTATTGGATTTCTTGATGATGAATAGAAAGCAGACAATGCACCTGTCTGGGTACAGAAAGGATTTGCATAAAAATGAAGGAATAGTACACATGCTTATAGAAAATGCTGATTAACAGGATCACCTATTTATGTTAAAAAAATACACAATGCAGTTTTTCAAAATGAAACCACAGGAAACCTTGTAAAAACTCATACACATTTTTCAACAATTAAGAAATATGTTGATCAAAGCTAGGACCATATTACAACGATTTGGTATCCAGGCATATTTATCCTTTGCAGAAGTAAAAACACTACAGTATGCCAATCAGTGAGGTATTAGATTAGTGAGGTCACTGATTGCAATCTGTTGTTTGCCATTTGGTCTTTTGTACTTAAGGTGGAAGAGAGGTTGAAGATTAGGAAACAAAGTGCTCATGATGACATGAGCTGCTCAAAGAGGAAGGTTGCTTTTATTGACCAGGAACTCTCCATGGTGAGTAATTTGACTGGTACAAACTTCTCTTTGGAAGATTCAAAATTCAGATTGTTCAACTCAAATTAACTATTTTAAAGAGGAATTCTCCACAGAAAATAAGTCCTTATGATATAGACATAAAGAAACAAAAAATGCACTCTAGTTTTGTTCTATTTTGTTTTTAGACCTGAGCAATCATTCAGTTTTCCTTACTGATTTGGAACAATGCCTTCCTTAATATCTAGATCATCAAACTGCTTATTTTACCTCTTTCCTGAGAACTTTTCTCTTTGTTCTAAACTTACAGTTATCTACATACTTGTAGAGACAAGCTGATTCTTTTTGGAAATACATTTAAACAATAGGCCTGATGATTTTTTTTTTCTTTTATTATTCATATGTGCATACAAGGCTTGGTTCATTTCTCCCCCCTGCCCCCACCCCCACCCTTACCACCCACTCCACCCCCTCCCGCTCCCCCCCCTCAATACCCAGCAGAAACTATTTTCCCCTTATCTCTAATTTTGTAGGCCTGATGATTTAAAACCTTAGTTTTAATATAAAAATATACCTAATAATTAGAGCAAATGTGAAAGGGAATGTAAAGTTTAATGTTATTATTATACTCAACCACATTTGCCATCCCTGTATGCAAATATCTAGACTAGGTTTTTTTTTTTTATGTACAGAGACAACTAATATGAGACATATGTTTCCAGTTTAGAGTGTGAATTACAGCTCTATTATAGTGATCTTGAATACTAAGACTCCAACCCAAATGGCATGAACTCCAATATCTTTCTGCTGTGGGCCACCCCTCATTTGATGCAGTCAGAAAACTTCCAGAGCACCATGAACAAATCATATTTGTCTTTATTTTATAGGTACTTGCAGTAAGGACATTCTTTTCCTGCTACCTGAATGTATTTTCCTGGAATAAGTTGTTCCATTGTAATTGCCAACTCTAATGCCCAAGGTCAGAGGGTCACAGATGTAGCCCAAGAGTGTAGTTGGTCAATCCTCACCCTTTTAATGGTACTGATGTATGCTGCCCTTGCTTTGTTCAAAGTCCAGTGGAAGAACCACTTGATATTCAACTTATTTGCTTCATGTGCATCTCCAACAGAAACAGAGGTCTTGGGAAAGTTGTTCAAATATGGAGAGTCTGACGAGTTCTCTCCTTGTCTATGTTGCCAATGCTAGTATGGAGAGACATTTTCTCTTTTCCTGCTGGGGTGGCTTATTTGTTACCACTCTGGATTCTTTAATTATCTACTGTTCTCTATCATGATCTATGCCTTAGGATAATGATATCTGTGGATATCTTGGGATAATATCTATTAATTGAGCTGCTTTGCTTTTTGCCTTCTTATTGGTTTTGATCAATAGAAGGCAAAGGTGGGAGGAAGACTGAGAAAATAGAGAAAGAGAAAAGTTTTATTTATTCTCCTTCACCCTGCCTTTCTCCATTCTGGGATGTGTTTTTAAGATTTATCAACATAAAACCATAGTTCACTTTTGCTGGTGTCTCTTCCACCATTATAGCTTTTGACGATTTGGAGAAAACTGCATCCTACTCTTGATTCTTCAAACCTAAGTTCATAGTAGCTGAACATTATTGTTAGTTTCTGGGTGCACCATCATTTCTTGTTGGTTCCCTTAAACCTGCCCATGTCACTGTAAATGGTTCCTTTATTAAACCCTGTTTAATTACTACCTTAGAATGGAACATTTGCTTCCTGCCAGAATCCTGACTGATAAATGTTCAAACACTCATAATTAGGATTGAGAATCTTTCTCCCAATTTAACCAGTTCACTGATAGCTTTATATTTTATACAGGCTTATTTCAGGACTTCATTGGCTTCCCCTGAATTTTTATTGTTGATTTCCTGGGCTACCATAATTGTTTTCAATAATTTTGTATCTAATTCAAGTATCGTTGGGGATTTTTTTTTTCAGAGGGGAGTGGGAAGGAAGGATGCCTCTCTTTTTTCTCTCAATTTATCTCTATGCTTCTTATACAAATTGGCTCATCCCTTTCAATAGTCTTTAAGTTATTACAGTTATTTAGCAAATTAAAAATAAATACCTCCTAGCATTGGAGAAATGAAAATTAAAGAGCCACAGTGATATAACATTTCATACCCAATAAAATAATTATAATCAATAAAACAGATAATGACAAACAATGGCAAAGATATGGAAAAAACATAGTCTTATGTACTATGGAAGAGAATGCAAGGTGCATAGTTCTGTTAGAAGATAGTTTACAGGTGCTCAAAAGGTTAGACATAGATTCATTATGTATTGTAGCAATATCACTTCTAGGTATATTCAGTGAAAACCTATGTCCACATAAAAACTTATTTGCAAATGTTTTAGCAGCTTTATTCATAATAGTCCAAAAGTAGAAACAACACAAATTTCCATCAAATGATGGATGGACAAAATATGCTATATCCACACAATGGAATATTGTTTATCAATACAAGGAATAGATTAGTGATAGGTGCTGCCACATGGATGAACCTTGAAATACCATACTAAGTGAATAAGACCAGTAACAAGGGCCACATTTGTTTGTCTCCATTTATCTGAAATGTCAAAGATGGGAATAATCTGTAGAAACAGAAAATAGATAAGTGGCTGCCTATGTCTGATTGGAGGGGACTTGGAGGGAAATGGAGAGTCAGAGCTAATGGGTTTGCAATGTTTTCTGGGGTGATGAAAATATTTAATAATTGGTAGCAGTGATGGTTGGACAACTCTATGAATCTGAAAGCTATTAAATTACACACTTTAAAATGGTGAATTTTGTGGCATGTAAACTGTACCTTAATTATAAAAATAGATAAAGGCAAAGATGTGGATTTTAAAAAGACTAATAGATAATTTAGTTCTACTCTCATAATTACCTTACTACATATCTAATTGATGAAGAAAAGTCATGCTAGGCAGGAAAGACTGTATGAGCTGTAAAGAGGGAGCATGAATTCAAATGAAATAAAGATGAGGGAAGGGAGAAAAGAAGGGAAAAAAGAAGGCGAAAAGGAAGGAAAAGAATGAAGAAAGGAAGCAAGGATGGAGGAAAGACAAAAAGCAAACACAAGATTTGAAAAGCAGATTTAAAGTCCCTGAATCTCCTGTACCCCTGCCAAGCAATAATGACATTCTTATGGTAATGTCCTGGAGCACTATTGCTTTTTCTCTTTTACACACCCTTAAGTACAAATCACTATATAAAAGTAACTGAGAATTTGTGAAAATGAAAAAAGATATGAACTTCCAAAACACTTATGAAAACCTGATCTAATAAAATACATGGTACTTTATAAATACAGTTGACCTAATCTTGTACTCCTTATGTTGAAAGACCTTATACCACTAGGGTTATTTCTCATTATTTACCAAATGAAAGGGCAAACAGTAGGAAAAATTTGAACTAAGGATACTAAACAACTTCTGCAATAGTTTCATTCTTACTCAAAATAAAAATTCTTGTGTTCACAACACAAGAATTTTCCAGAAGACCAAACAAATGAAGACTCAGGAATATACTACACACCATATTATTGTTGTTTAGTATTTACTGAGTGCTCACAGCATGTAAGGTGCTGAAAAAATAAACTCCACCCCCAATTTCTCAAAGTATAACCTAAAAAGCATATAAAGTCATATTATCTATGTCTTCAATGAATTAATAATGGATGTAATATTCTGAAGATCAGGGCTCAATCATCTTAATATTGGTGCCAGGCATGTATCATGTTCAAACTAACTTGTTTTCTTTATCCCCTCTCCTCTCCAAGACATTTTCCTTGATTTATTTCTAATATTTTCATACCATAATATAATTCCAGTATCAAAAATTCCACCAATTAGAGGGCCTTTTTTGCAACATACAGCATTACAATGACTAGTATTTGCTTAGATTTTCATTTTTAAATGCTTCTAAATTCACATCACTGATCTTGACCCTTCCCTGAAAAGGAGCCAGTTAAACAAGATAATAGTCAAAAATCTTAAGTATAATGTTGCTAATTAAGAGAGTACTAACCTTAAAAGTTTACTAACAAGTGTCTCTTAAGTGAATGTGGAGGCTGAAAATTTACTAAATTGACATTCCAGTATATTCTATTTTCACTTCTTAGCCCTAGGCTCACTTAGAGACTGACAGGAAACTTGTAAAAGGCCCCCGTTAGGAAAGATGAATCTTCAAAGACTTCTACAACATTATTCATTATAACAAGGGAAGACAATTACACGCTTTCACACCCATAGCATACCTAACCTGCCATGTACTGGAATTGCCTATATGGGTGCAAATTTCTTGAAATTTGAAGATTCCTCATGAGACACTGTGATCAATGCTTATATGGATGAGTTAAATTTAGCCTGAGCCGATTGTATAATGGAGACAAATAGAGAAAAGAATGCTCCAAAATTAAGCGGCAGATTATTAAAGAGGGTAAACTTAAATGTTGTAGCTAACCTTTGTGCAGTTTTGTTTATCCTACACTGCACCACAATTTTATACCTGACATCTATAGATGTGTTTGAAAGGATAAATTCACTTTTCTTCTTTAAGTTTTTAGCTTAACATTAAGTGATTTCTAAAAAACACAGAGATTTGAATCTTTGCCATAATTGTAGTGGATTCCCCCTCCTATTTTTCTTGAAACAAGAGGCAGGGACTCCATATTATTGATTTTATGGCTTGATTATGATTGCTACTGTTAAAAATGTGCATTCTTCTCATTGCATAGGCCTCTAATTTACTCATTAGGAAGAGTGATGGTCTAAGACAGCTACTGTTTTGGTGACACGCTGACAAGTGGTGACAGTAATAGACAATTTACAGAACAATTTGCATCTCATTGGCTTCAGGGCATGTATTTATCCTATACTCTACATGTGTCTGACATATATCTTTGTATATGAACACTATGTTTGTTGTAAGGGCTGTAGAAAGAAAATATCAAGAGCTGAAGCATCAGTGAATTGATCTGCAATTTCCTTCTATGAAGAGCCAGATAAAAAACATTATGTTGTTCCTCCTTGTATCCCCAGTGCCTGCATTCATCTCTGCAATGACTTACTTCTAAGACTACCATAATTACACAAAGGCCAAAAGGAAAACTTTTAAATATAAACTGATATTGAAATTAATTTTGATAATGTTTGTTGTTGGATTCTTTTGCTGCCATATTTGATACCACTTCTGTGGTACTAAAGGAGAGAGCAAGTGAACACTAAAGAAATGGTGAATACTAATAATGCAGGTTTAGAAACTTTGGTTGCCCATAACATATTGCTGGTTCTCTTTCCTCATCACCCACTTCTTTTTTGACCACTTCTTTGAAGAGAGTACTATAGAAATGTGATCAAGGACTGGGGGTGTGGCTCAAGTGGTAGAATGTTTTCCTAAAAAGCATGAGACCCATGAATTCAAACTTAATGTTAGAAAAGAAAAGAAAGAGAAAAGAAAGAAAGATGGAAGGAAGGATGGAAGGAGAAAGAAAGAAGGAAGGAAAGAAAGAAAGAAAGAAAGAAAGAAAGAAAGAAAGAAAGAAAGAAAGAAAGAAAAAAGGAAAGAAAGGAAAGAAAGAAAAGAAAGTTGACCAAAACTGTTCTGTAATATCGACTGGCCTCGCGGCATTCAGAACATTAAAAAAAAAAGAAAAGAAGAAAGAAGAAGAGTAAAAGATAAGAAAAAAGAGGAGGAGGAGGCAGGAGGAAGAGAAGGACAAATAAGAGAAGGAAGAGGATGAAGAGGGCGAGGACTAGAAGGAAGAGGAAGAAGATAAGGAGGAAGAGAAGTTGCTACCACCATTTTGTCTGTGAAGCTCTGAAAATCAGAAGAAAATCTTAGGACTTAGTAATTCTTGTTGAAATTTGATATTACTGAATCAAGAGCAAAGTTCCTCTATTGAGTATGTGCTTTATATGTAGCTGGAGCACGCTTTCCATTTTTCCTTATAAGATCCTCTATCATGTTGACTTCTCTACTCTATCACTGTTGTCTTTTTCTAGGCCATTTCCAACTTAAATCAGAGAAACTCTGTCCCTGGAATGTCATTTGCCTTCCCAGGGGTCTCATCAAATTTTATTTGCTAATCAAAGCACAGCTGAGGTGCCACTTCATACATGAATCTCTTCTTGCTTATTCCTGTCTTCACTGATCTCTGTCACTTCTTAAGTCCTACAGTATTATAGTGCAAAATGCATATAGATTACCTACATAAGTATCATAATGAATTTCATGTTGTTCACAATAGCTTCTTAAACATTACTTATTTTTTCTAAGCCACGTGAAATCATCTGAGAGGTGACTTCCTGTCTCATCCTTACTTATGCATTAACTCAGAGTACATAGTAGACCATAAATAAATATTAGCCATTAGTTTAATTAATGAGTTTGTTCTAGCTTTCATCACTGTGGGTTCTTTGTGAAGAAATAGCATATGGAATTTTAGGAATTTGTTGCATTTTCATTACTTATCCTGTGATTATGGGAAAATAAAATAGATTTTAAATTCTATTCTCAATTCATTTCATACACATAGAAACAAGTAAAGAAAGAAAATATAAATCAGTATAATCCAGAGTCAGAGTATGGATTTTGAAAATCAGCCTCCTCCACCAAATGACAGATGTTGTGAGAGTCATCTCTTTTAATGAATAAGAGAATGGACAAGGATTTTCACTAGCAACTATGTATGGTCTTTTTTCAAAAAAGGAAAATTTCAAAGTGGACTGGGTTAAGGTGTTAACTCTTTTCTAGTAATGATTCACAACCTATCTAGGTACTGCCATTGTATTTCTATAAAGAAGTTATATATGTTCTCTTCCCAAAATAAATGTTCATGAAAATAGCCTGATGAAAATACTCTGTTCAAACCTCAGTGCCACCAAAAAAAAAGAGAAAGAAAATGAAGACTTTGTTATTTGCATGCCAATGAGGTGAGGGTAGAGGTGGATGATGGGGTTGGGGCAGGGGGAGTTGAATCCCCTAGAGATGACCTTATCACTCTCATCATCATGCCCAAATTTTGGTACTTTTTAAGGAAAGTGATTAATGAGGGAGAGTCACTAGCAAAGAAAATATGAGGTTGTTATTTCTTGAGAGCCTAGTAAAACAGGTAGAAGGATTATGATAACCACATAATTCACCTACTAGCGTTACACAAATACAAACTTTCTGTTATAGCTCAAGAATAAAAATAGAAGTAAATGGTGGCATTATTACAGGAATAAATGAGTTAGTCAATCAATCAGGCATACCCTGTAATCAAAAGATTTTTCATGTTAAGATTAATCTCATGTAATACAAGTTTAAATATTACATAAACCCCTTTGACATTGAGTTATACTTCATATGACAAAAGGGGCACTTTTAGAAGCCAAAGAATGGCAGACAGTAAGGAATAATTTTTGTTTTTCAAAGTCTGGGTGGCCACTAGCCAGAGATCTGAGGATGCTTTAAAAGTCAAGAATAGATCTATAGTATCTAATACAGTAGCTACTAGTCACATGTGATTATTTTAATAATGCCAGTAGTTGACAGCATTGGTAGTGGAAGGATTATCAGAAAGGTGAAAAGTCCTTGGAACTAACACAGCAGGAAAGATATACCAGATAATATATATTATTGGTTGGATGCATTGAAAATTGAATAGGTATTTCTTCTCCTAGATATGTAAATAATAATGGCACATGTTTAATGTATATGCATTGTTTTTATTCTCTCATATTTATATGGAAAGTCATTACTGAACATGCATTGATATAAAAATCTACCAAAGAGAATGCACTTAAAGTCAGTTCATCACACTCACATTTTGGCAGATATACTTAAATCAGCCTCATCCACTAAACAGAAAGTTCTTCTACCTGGAGCAAAGCAAGGATGATAATTGATAAAATGACAAGGACTGTTTTAGATTCAAAAAGGTGCTATGTTCCTGAATTAGTATAGGGTAGAAGGATCTATGAACATAGTTCCTTGATTTTGCATTGATGTTAGGCATTAAATTCCTACAAAAAAGTTGACATGGAACTCTTACTAGCATCCATCTAGTTAAGGCTGAGAAAACTGCCGTCCATTTCAGATAGGATCATGCTCTTAGGGCACTTGCTAAGAATTCTTGAATACTAACAGTTTTCTGATGATTTCTTGATGCATCTGTTAACTTCTATTTTACATAGATTTTCCACAACTGAAAACTTACGAAAAAGATAAACTTTCCAAGATTCAAAGTGTTTCAATAGAGAAACAGTCTCACACTTCAGTCACAGTGGATTTACTCTCTTGGATCTTGACAAATACTCACAATCATAGTTTATTACCAGATGTGACTTTTAAATTCTTTTATGAATCAAAGCCATAAACTTACCCAAAGACAATGTCTCTTCACATAGTCTAATGGTTTTCAAAAGTTTAAGAAATTCTAGATATGGAAAATATGAGAGAACAAGTCCTTATTTGCTCCTATTCTCCACCTACATACAAAATAGTGAACAAGTAAGTATTATTAATAATTCTTAGGCTAGTCATGTGAAACTAAAATCTGCACTGTACAGTGAACAAGAGAAGTCATTTTGTAGAGAATGGGACAATCTGCCATTCTTAGAGGCATGTACAAACAAATTGTTTTCAAGACAAGGAATTTAATAATTACCACTGACTCTCCACTGTACCTGGGAACTCTGAGGATGGTACCCAAACTAGAATTCCTCCTGAATTTTCTCTGCTTTATTTTCCACTCAGATGTATCTAGCCACAGGATAGCAGGCTAAAAGCAGTCTACCTTCTTGCTCATTTTATAAGCTTTTCATAAAAAAAAAATCATTGAATAGATAGAGCTACAATAATTCTTAACAATCATCTAGTAGCTCATAGATGCCATCTGAGCAAACTTTAAAGAAGTATAAAACATAGTCATCCATCTTTCAGCCAAACAGAACAAAATCTAGAATCTAAGTCTTCAAGTTCTCAATCAGTGCTCTGTGATTTCTTCAAAGTACTATTCTTGACTCCACAATATCTGGAGCCATTGTAAGGTTCTTAATACAGAGAAATTAGAAAACCCTATATTGCTGCATTCACAAGGCATAACACATCTCACACATCTGAAACGCTTTTGCTATAATGTATTTAACTTTTCAAAACAACGAGGGACCTACCTTAATGTAAACTTTTATAATTATAAGAAGAAACATTACTAAAAAATGGTTATCAATACTGGTATATTGAAAAGGAATGGTGAAGCTCATTCTAAAGCAGATAACAAGATGTTTGGGCCATAGGCCCAAACACATTCTAGGAAATCCCTAGAATTTGTTCCCTAAAGTTTGGTTCACTTCCTTATATTTGCTTATTCCTGTGACTTGGATGCATTCCTTTAAGGAGAAAATAACTGTGATTCCCAGATGGAAGGATTGAAATGTGTCATAAAGACTCTCTCTCATTATGTCAAGATAAGGAGATAACATTTACAGTCTTATGTGTTTTGGTATGAACAAGGTCAGGAAAGAAACAGAACATTTGTATTTTGATAATATGACCAACATGGTCTATTTTCTTTTTCTCCTAAGTAGTTTATGACATGTAAAACCTTAGTTGAATTTATTTTATTAGATTTATATTTAAGTTAAAAATGTTCTTTCAATGATGACATTTTTAGACTAATGACACTGGAGATGCTGGCTTTAGAAGTGAGACATTTGGATGAAGGGGTGGGTATCAGTGGGAGGCAGGTGAGGGTAAATGGAGAGGGTGAAGGAGGGTGAATATGGTGTATGTTTTTTGTATTCGTGTATGAAAATAGAACAATGAAACCTATTGAAATTGTTCTAAGAAAGGGGAGGAGTGGTGATGAAGGAGAATGATGAGGAGTGAATCTAATTAAGATAGATTGTAAGTATATATGTAAGTGTTGCAATGTATCCCCCTATGCAACTATTATCTGATAATAAATTTTAAAAGGGCCAGTACCTCCAGTTTAAAAAATTCTCTCACAAACAACTGCCTCATTTTTACATCCCCAATTCCTAGCACATGAATGGCACCCAATACATACTTGTTAAAAGGATGACTGCAAAGATATTGTTTTTCAAAGCTTTTAAACCCTAAGTTAGGCATAATATATTCTACTATATTTCATCTCTATTTTGAGCTTAACTTTGGCTTTGTCCAATTTTGGCTGTTTGTAGAGAGACAAGTACACATGGATCCTGTTTGTCAGGTGTTGCCTTTGTTGAAGAGGGCAGAGGTGATGAGAAGAGGGGTTATAGCTTCAACTCTGAATGAGTTTTGGATATATCCACCCATCTCACTGATAATCACTCTCTTCTATTAACAGCAAAAACAGAAATTGGAGTATTAGCATTTTTCTGTCCAATTATTTTAATTAGTTGATTTTGAGTCTCAAAAATCCTATTGGTCCTACTATAACCAAAATATCTTTACAAATCAAAGATAGTAGTTAAGTCTGTTTCTTTAATCCACCTATGTTTTCACATTTAGCTTCCGGTTTCTACTTTTTGACTTTCACTGGTTTGACAGACTATAAATTTTGTATTATAAATTTTATGGTCACAATCCAGACCCTGAGTTCTTAACAGATATTAATAATCACACTAGCAACATTTTTCTTGGTCCAATGGCAACCTTGTCAGTTTGTAACCAAAAGTAAATAGAACACTCAATTCAGTCCATGGGCTCATTATGAAGTTTAGAGAGAATAAATCAACCTTTTCTTTGATGCTAATAGTGGAGTAGAAGTGGAACACTGGTGAGAAATTAGTTTTAACTAACTTATAGAAACACCTATCAATTTATTGATTTTATGATTTTTCTACAGAGTTATTTTTAGATACTAATGAAAAGAGAGGTAACATTTTTGTTTATCTTAGGTCATGGGCTTAAAATGAAATAAACATTTTCCTTAGTCTACCTTGTAGTTAACAGATTCAGAGATTTCCAGGATTTGAGACCATCCCACATTATCAGACCTTTGGCTGGAGAACGGAAGAATGGAGCTAGATACAAAGCTAGGTCGAAATGATGAGAATTAACTATTTGACTTTGTGAAACACCTGTTATTAATTCTAGAAGCTGATATAATTTCCCTTTTCTTCCCAGAACATTTTATCCCCACTATTAAAAAAGCAACATTGTGAGTAACCCCAATGTTTAAAAAACAATAATAACAAAAGCTTTAGTAAGACCATTGAATGGAAGCACTTTTCTATTTTGGCCACAGAAAAGACCTCAAAGCACCTCTGGGATTCCTTAGGCTTCATCCAACACAGCCTCAAATCACAATTCCAGAGCAGAGCTAGGACTAGGGAATCAGAAAGCTTTAAGAAGCATTTTCCAAAAACACAAGGTCAGCTCTCCCTCCTTCACAGGTGTGGTTCTTTGTGTCTGGCAAGGCATCCTGACAAATGTATTTGAAATAGCTCCTGAAAGACTCTGGATCACTCTTTACTACTGATGTTTCTCTAAGTGCTGTCCTTGGGCCACTGCATCGGAAACACCTGAAAATGCAGAATTTTCTGACCACCCTCCTAGATTTAATGAGTCAGCTTCTCTGGAGAAAATCCTGATGCATATATGAGTTTGAGATCTGATGAATAAGAAAAATGTGGACACAGACCCTTCCACAGTTTTGGCTGAACAAAGTCCTTTGCAAAGGGAATCTGGTCTAACTCATCAAGAGTCCCAAACACATCAAAACTCTTAAGTACATTAAGCACATTTGTCATTGCTCTTCCATAATGCACAAACGCACAAATATTGCCAGACATAAGCTTACTATTCTATGAAAGATGGGCCTTTCTACAGTTGCAGCCTTATCTAAAATATGTGAGGAATGAGTCTGATGGAAATCATAGCACATGCCAGAACATGTCCAAAATCAAAAAGCTGGGTAAAAAAGGTACAAGAAAGGTCAGAGGCCCTTTTATTTCCTTTTCTCATTTGATTCTCAGTTTGTGCTTTAAATCTGGAGGTTAGGGGGATGATCATTCAAGGATTAGTCAAACCAAGGGAAGAAAAAAATGTAAATAAGTAAACATTAAAGACAATTTAAGAAACTCAGAGGTGGTATATGTTTTCATTACTGTCAAAGACATCATTTTTCCAACAAATTGCCCTTCTTACAGGGATAGGAAAATTATGACATTGAATTTACACACATTGATAACGTTATTGTCACTATCTTCTGATAGAGGTGGCAACCTTCAGCAGAACCACACCATAGCTGAATGCATGGACTCTCTATCCAGATTGCCTGGTGTTGGATTCTGACTTTGACACTTCCTAGCTGTGTGACTCTGGGAAAATTACTTAATCAGTGTCTCAGATTTACCTGTTAAGGTGATAATGGTGATAATGACAATTTTCTACCTCATAAGTTTGTTAGGAAGATTAATGGGTTAAAATTTATAAGGTGTTTTGAACAATACCTAATAATCCATGCAGGAGCTAGGCAAGTGTCTATTAAATAATTAAAACTGTGTGTAAACCACACTTTATTTCTATGTGCTAGGTACCATCTAATGTTTTGCAAACATCTCAACATTTGACTCTCACTATTTTCTATAAACCAAAACACAGAGAGTTCATGAAACTTGCTCATGGTCTTGTAGCTGAATCAGCTCAGGAAAGTCAGTGGCAAAATTCACATTGTGTGACATGTAGATCTTCCACTTCTGTAATGATTAATATGAACAAAATTCTCAGATTTGCTGGCAGAGTTCTGACCTGATTCTTCTGGATGAACAGATGAATAAAGTTGGGGAGCTGAAAGATAATGAAAAGGAACAAAATACTGGGAAAGTGAATGATCAAGGCAATTCTAGCTCCTCTGATCCTCTTTTGCTTATTCCCTGTTAGATACGTAGTCATTTGGACATTAATATTTTCCCATGCATTTTAGTATGACTTTGTGCATACAATACATTCTTGTCTCACTGTTTGAGTATATCCAGGTGCTTAGGGTTAGAATTACAATTCTGCTTGTTTTTGTGTTATCTCTGCATGGGACAGTTGAGAGGACTCTGGGTAACTTCCTCACAGTCATTGCTTTCTGTCTGCAGTCAAGGGAAACCAGTCTTCCCAGAGGCCAGCCTGACCTGAGTGTCGTGTTTCACTAAAGATTCAGCTCTACTCCAATATCCACCAACTAGCGAAGATGTGGCCTCTGGAACAAGCTTCAAGGCTGGGCTTCATTCAGAATAGATGACATTATTTCCTCTTACCCAGCATTAGTCATTTGCTTGCCCCCTCTTTTAATAGTGGATGAACAACTTTGTTTGCATCTTCCTGAACTTCAAAAAGATCTTTGTATACAAGAGCTGTTACGGAGAAGCCAGTGATGATGGGATCATTTATTTATATTATCGTGGCACAATAGAAGCCACTCTGGTTCTTGAATGTGTTCCAGTGACTCATGATATTTTTTCCGATGTTTTTTGACCTATGCTCCTTTCCATATTCAACCATCTCCAATAAGTTAGCTTCAAAACCACAGAAAAACCGCAGCTGTGTTTGTTGCTGAGGGACTTGAAGAATGAATGTAACTGTTTCCATGAGGAATCTTCAAAGAAGATAAAAATGGTTCCTTGTTGTCTTCATATAACTAGATATTAAGGGATTTCAGAAATGAAAATTGTCATTTCTTATTTGGAAAATATTTTCACATGATAAAAAATAGGAAAGTTATGGAGACACCATTAAGATCAGCTGAATTGTATGTTTTCTTGTTACATTGTAGCATTAAAAGTAAAAGCACACACATCACAATAAATGCCTGATAAAGGTAATAATAAATTAAATGAATGCATTTAATCTTTTAAACAACAAATGCAATTTTCAGGATACAAATATTAAATGTTTAAGTCAAAAAATACGTACAGTTAACAAAAGAAGACATTGATTTATGAAAGTTATGCTATGTGTTCCAGACCTCCAGAGGGCACTATTGCATTTATACAGAAATATATTTAATTATGTACACATTCTCTTGAAATTAAAAAATTGAGGATTTTGAGCATCTCTAATTTGTTTCCACATAAAATAAGAATCAATAACCATGACAATAATTTTTCCTATAAAATATTAACTAAGGCTTCTCTTTTAACAAATCTTTTTTAACCTAAAGATCAGTTAACCTAATAAAAGAATGGAACAAATACCAAGTCATTTCTTATACTATTTACAGTAGAATTCATTTGAACTTACATTTTGCATAGACATTGAATTGGTTATATGTTCAAAAATATATGCAGAGATTTAAAATCCTTTAAAGTTTCCTGAGCATCAAGAAATAAATCACAGCACAAACTCTATCTTTAAAGAAAAGCTGTAGATTTGAAAATACAAGCAAGATTTTTACCTAAGTAAAATCATTTTAAATGTTCAGGTCTAGCATTTCATACTTATTCTCATATATGAGTAACATTATCTTGGAGAAAATGAGTCAGGGCAATGGCAAGCCAGCAGGAAATTGTTTCTTTGCATTATCCCAAAGCTACATGATAGTGCTGGATGTGGGGATCTTAAAAGATTTTTAAATCCTATGGGATCACTGATATCCCTTTGAAATTATATGACTTTTAGGGAAAGCAATGATCAAAATAAATCCAAATAATTCTTTATGAAATTCATTGATATATTGATTTAATTTTAGGGTTTGGCAACTATTACAAATTCTTACCACATTTGAATTGTTGGAATCATAAAGATATCTTCAGAATCACTAGTGGCTATTAGAATTTCATACAGAAATGCCCTAAAAATATGATAAGGAAAAAAAATTGTGTTGTTTCACATTAAGTTTCTTATTTGCTTTCTCTGATTTAAAATCATCCAAGTGTTATTTTACCAACACAGTGAGTCATTTTCCTGTCAATTATGAAAAAAGAGATAACACAAATATTCAACTCTTTAAAACATTAATGAATCACATTTACAATGAAGGCAACAGAACTGGATATAACTGAATCTAAAAGTTGTCTCAAAATTCATAACATTTCTTGCCTGTGAGAGAAAACAACCTAGATGGGACGTGTGCAGAATAATTGATGAGCCATACTTAAACTGAAATGATTTAAGTTCTGGGTCAGAAAGTTAAGCAACATGTTCATTCAAACGTGGGAATGTTGCTAAAAAACTTTTAGAATGCATTGTCCATAATAATACCACAACACATGTCATTTCTGTAACATCTTTCTCTTGGGAAAACAAGCTCACACAGAATCCATTTTCTTCCTGTTTCCTGGAGGGAGGAGAGTATTAATATCCTAAGCGGTTATAAGAGAACAAAATAATCAGGACAGGAAAGCAAAGCACTGGGAGGCAAGACAGGTGACAGTATCCCACATTGCTGGGTGCTGTGGACACAGATGGACCTGTCAAATGTTTAGCTTGAGCTGACCTGAATGGCATCAGTGAGGAAAAAGTTTAGATCCATAAGGCTCATAAGAAGAAAAGGAAGACAGAATTCTCTTTAAGACCCAGTCTTGCAAAATACTGTCATTGGGAGCTGCAAGTGGTTCGCTGGATGGAATCTGGAGATTAGGGTAGCATTTAATACTCCAGAGGATATCTAGGCAAAAGAGTCACTGGTGCCTGAGAGCGGCACATAGGTGACAAAGCACTCACATGAGCCATTGGCCATTGTGCACTTTTATAAACGATGTTCGTGCCATTTCTTTTGGGCTGCAACAGTTCCTAATTGTAGATACCATATTCTCTAGAAATATTGAAAGAATATATATTATATATAAACATATATATATATAAACATATATATATATATATATAAAGAATATAGAAAGATTGAAAACTGTCAGTGCTGTATAGACTTGGTGGTTTAACACTGGAAATAATAGCTAAGAATAAAATAACAAAGCATATTTGTGGTTCATTTTTTGAAAAACTTATGTAGACCTTACTTTCCACAGTTCTCAAATAGAAACATTTGACTAAATACTTGGATATAGTATAAATGCAAGAATGTATTTTAAAGTACTTTGGAAATATAAAGAGCTTTACTATATTAACCTAATATACTTGTGATTTTACCTTAAGTAAGATGCCAGGTGTCTTTCACAACAACAAATTCCTCTTTTCCTAGGAAAAAACAAATTAGGACTAAAGAAATGGTATGTTTAATTTAAAATTTACCTTGGATTTCAATGAAAGATATCTTAGATAAGAGCTCTTCATTTAGCTTGAGTGTGAATGGTGAGGTATAGTTGTTCTCTCATCTCTCCTGCTCTGCAAAACCATCTTGCATGGGCTACCAAAAGATGCTGGAAGAGACAGCACATGTCTAAAACGAATCTGGATGTAGGATGCCAAAAGTTTGTATACATGCAACAGTGTAATTAACACTGTTTCAGACAACAAACTGCATAGACTTCAACAGTTACTTCATGCTTAGTCATTTTTCATTATTTTTGTAGATCCATTAGGATTGTGACCAGAACAGATATAGCACAAAGAATGAGTTAAAAAATAAAAAAAGGAAAACAAGCAAACATTGATTCTGAAACCAAAAAGTCATCTCCATGGGAAGGGAATCATCTCTAGAAATAAGGCCAGATTGACACCTTGAACTTAGACTTAGCATATTTGCTGTGTCCAAGGCAATATGGGAAATCACCATGATCCTCGACCAAGATGCAGAACAGGGCATGTTGGCACAAAACCAAGCCTAAAGCAAAGCATTTGCAGAATACATCCTCAGTAGAGAGTGATGTGGTAGAAAGTTAATTAACCGTGAGCCTGAACGTCAAATACCAGATTTTGCACACTGACTGGGGAAAAGGTTTTGTCTTCTGTGGGCCCAGTTTCATTTCTGCATACTTGGGCTAGAGTTATACTAAAAGGTGAATGTACACATACTTACAACCCACTATCTTTTGTAAATAAAAAGAATAATCAAAATTTAGTGATTCTCATGTGCCCATTTTGCAAATATTTTTAAAGCAAGAATTTAAATATCCTTATTTGTTCATAGTTAACTGATGTCCTTACTGCATATGTGGTGGCTTTGGACAGAGTTTTATATATATTTCTCTCTGCATGAATTTAATTAGCTAAGATATAAGCCAGTTGCTGTGGCTTATGCCTATAATCCTAACTACTTGGTAGCTGGAGATCAGGAGCATCTGGCTTTGAGGTCAACCTAGGCAAAAAGTAGTGAGACTCTATCTCAACCAGTAAACTGGGTGTGGTGGTATGCATCTGTAATCTCAGCTATGTAGGAGGTCCTAGGTAGGGAGGGTTGCTGAGGCTGGCCTGGGGCAAAAAAGCAAGAGTCTGGCTCAAAAATAACTAAAGCAAAAAAGGCTGAGGGCGGGGCTCAAGTGGTAGAATACCTGCCTAGCAAGCTCAAGATCCTGAGCATAAAACCAGTACCACCAAAACAAATAAATAACATAAAGCACTGTACTGTTGGGATAGTAATATAATAGCTTGCTTTTAAATTTTATTGTAATAAGTCCCCCCGTTTCAGCATGCTCCTTCTATTGAGAGAAATGCATACCAAACAATGATTCAAAAGATACATAAGAGCTACTAGGGAAAAACGTGCATATCTTTTTCTGTTAAATTCAGTGTCTATAAATCTCAAGCTATATCTGCACATAGGCTTATGCAATTGGATAAAATTCTCACAAGCATACCTTAAATCCTACCCATTTGTGAGGATTAGTCTGTTCAGCTAATTCAGAGAGGTAGGATTGTAGTGATTTCACTAGTCCTTTACTCAAGACTGTACCCACAGGGAAATCTCACAGCATCTCAGCAGCTTGTAAACACTAGCCGTCAGCCCATATCATTCAGATTCACTCTCCAGGCAGGTAACAACTTTGCAGATATGGAAGTATCTCTATCTCAGGTAGAAAGATCTTTTTTATTTTTATTTTTGGGTTGATTTTTTTCCTAATAAGATGAATATAATAGATTCTGTCTTTCTGTCTAAAATGGAAGCAATTAGCTGGCTAAATCTTCCACTCTATCTAGCTTAGCAATTTCTCGGGACACAAGAGATAACAATCAGATAAGGAAAGGGAGGGTTGGAGGGAATGTGGCTCTCTCACTCTCTTGCTGTTCTTTAACATTCTCTCAATTCAACTCTAAAATGATTAGCATAGCTAAAGTTGTCTAAGCATTTATTAATCTTACTTTTTAGAGGACCATGTTGAGTCTTGTTCCAAACCAAATGAATCCCAGAGTTAGTTACTAAGCCAATTCTTCAATGTTTTAAATATAAGGGCACAGATCAAATATGTAGTAGAAAATAAAATATTTCCCAGTTTTTACTTTATTGTCATACTATTTTTTAACCTTTTCTCATCCATAGAAAACAGACTTAAAATAAGCTGAAGTGATTCAGGCAGTAGCAGGGTTCTATGGAGAAGTGAGCTCTCCTCCACTCCTACTTTGCACACAATCACAGCATGTTTACAGCTTTTGAGTTTGAATCAGGTTTTTATCTTTTTTCTGACACTTCAACTATTCAGTGTCTTACTTACTGAAGCACAGTTCAGAATCTGAAAGAAAGAACGTTCTAAGAAAGAAAGTCAAAATAACTATGCACTATATGGATGGACTCGGTACCTATTTACTCTTACTTAATACACATTTTAAATGATATAGTTACCTGCTCTCCAGGGTCATATAGCAGTGTGTAGACATATTGACTACACAGACTATATATTAAAATAATAGTTTGACCATTTGTATAAAGGAGCCCATGGATTCAACAAATGTATTTGACTGGAGGTGTGGCTCAAGTCTGCTTTGTAAACCCAAATCCCTGAATTCAAACCCCAGTTCCATCAAAACCAAGACAAAACAAATAAATAAATGTATGAGCAATCTGGCTGCAGGTGTCACTATGTCACAGCCCTAATCATCACCTGAACTTTACGGTGATTCCAAGTCAACAAGAAACATTGTATTAAAGTATTTGCATTTAAGATCAAATTGATATAATCAAATGAACAATTACTGACTCACTAGTAAGCATATTTTAACTTTAACTTACCTTTTCTGTGTAATTTATTTTTATTCCATTGTACAGGTAAGGAAACTGAGATTCAAAAAACTTAGCTTTCTCAAAGTCACAACCAGTGAAGTGGCAAAAGTAGAGAGTGAAATTTCACCACAAAGTGATTGCCCTTCATGCTACTTCACTTTGGTTCTAGAATAGGATGTTTTTCCACCTTGAAGTTTTATTTGTGATCACACAGTGTAGCACCTTCAGTTTACAAATGAAGAGACAAGCTCAAATAAGGCTCTGAGTCTGGTGGCACACACTTGTAATCAAAGCGTTCAGAAAGTTGAGGCAGGAAGATCGTAAATTCCAGGCCAGCCTGGACTACAAAGCAAGACCATGTCTAAAAGAAATAAATAAATAAAAATGAAAATAAAATAAAATAAGGGAAGTTATTTGCTTGAGACAACATAGCAATTAAAGCCAGAACCTAGATTCTTGGTCTATCAGGTTTAAGCACTTCACATGCTGTTCCTTAACTGACTGACAGTGCTTACAGCAATAACAAAATCTTCTCCCTCTGTGCCCTTTCTCATTCCCAGCCTTGGCTTCATAAAAACAGATAGGTATTATTACAGAATACCATACATGCTGTTGTACAAATCCAAGCTCTCCAGCCTTAGCCATGACCTCACTACTGTTGCAATCTTGTGTTCTGTTGTAATGGCTTTCCTGTAATCAATGTTATAGTGTGAGGGTCCTAAATTCACTTTCATTTTCTGCTGGCATATCCACCAAGTTCAAGATTATCCTATGTGAACTCTCACTTTAACTATCATCTCCATCTCTAGAATTTTAGTATTGATCCTTGTGCCAACTATTTATAGCAAGGCTGTGTTCTGCACCATTATCATCCAAGTTTATTCTGTTGTTGATTTGGTTTCATCCTCTCTGGAAGGGGCCAGCTCCCTTACTTATTTAGACTTACTCTTCTTCCTAGCATGTAACATTCCCCATTGCCTTTCTATATACTCAGGTTTCACTTATCTCTAGAACAATTTCATTCTTTCTATACTTTACCACTCTCCTCCTTTCTTCTTTGACTTGACTACAAAACTTCTCAATAATAGCTTCTCATCCTCAGTATTTTCTCTCTTTCCCTCCTTTTATTCTTCTTTGAGACAGGGTTTCATTATGTAGCTCAGGCTGGCCTCCAACCTTACCCTTCTATGTAAGTGGGATAGTGTGCCACCGTACCTGGCCTCTTCTTTTTAACCAATAAAAATGTTCTTACTGACCCTTTCTACTTTAATGGCGATTCTGTTTAGCAAATCAAATGCTCTTTACACAGTTCTGTGTACTTGTTTTGCTTAAGCTTCTGATACTTGACTATCTGCTTCTCAAATTTGTCTTGATAAGACAGTGGTCTTCCTGTCTTTTCTCCTACATTTTGGTCACCTATTCTTCATTTTTTTCTTATTTGCTCTTTCTCGCACTCCTCATAAGCAGGTGTCTCTTTCTTCCTTTTTCTTGTATTTTTCTCCTTGTTGAATTATTTTTTTACTTTCATGTCTTTAGCCACCACCTCTACCTATATGACAAAGAAGCCTGTCCCTAGTGCCTCCTTCTTCTCTACTGTCCATTTATGTGCTGAACAACTTGACTTGAAGTTTACTGACAACTGAAATTTCCCACAGTCCAAATTTGAGGAAATCTACTCTCCTAAAGCTTATCCTCTTGATGCCTCAGCATGTGTCCTTGACTTCCATCTTCCCAGGACCCAGGATCCAGACACGTACAATCTTTTTGACATTTGTAATACCCCGGAATTAAAGTGCAAAATGTTGCGATTGTATTATTTTTATATTAGTTTTTCTGAGAAAAGACGTTACAAATTTTTATCTTCTCAAAGAGAACAGAAATTCACAAAGTATATAAGAACCATTATTCTATTTAGTACTTATTTTTCTCCCTTTTATTTTGATTGAAAAAATATAGAATGTCTATAGTATGCTCATAAATAGTTTTGTATTGCTTTTACAATCATTTTGTGTAGCTTTTTTAGCTGTTTCATATCAGTTGTTAGTTTGATTTTGCTCAGTGATAGACAATAAGCAGAACTTTCCTGCTCAGATGAGAAATACAGATCTTAGATTATGACTTAATGTATAAAAATTATGATGTTATCTTGAAATTTAAAACAAGGATATAATTTTGGTCTGTATTGCCAACTATGCAATTTGACTATCAAAAATTATAATTTTATTTGAATAGACAGCCTTGCCTTATGTCTATCTCAATCAGGAACTCATGCGTAAGACTAAAAGGTCAATTTGAAGCATCTTACTGTTTGACATCAAATAGATGAGGAGGAATTACACTTGCAACCAATCCAACTGTTACAATATCAGGGTAACTATTCTAAGAAAATGTATTTGTGACTATGAGTGAATCAGATTGTTCTTTGTATGAAATGGCATCAAATCTATTGACTCTATTCTCTATTTACATGCCAGTTGTGCTCATCTTTGGTAATTATTTTTCTTTTTTTAATAAATTTAATGACACATCATTTGTGATCAGTAAATTAACCACACTGTTAAATTCCTTGCTTTTTTCATGTGGAATAATTCTGCTTTACATTGGCTCTCATCTTGCTTTTCACTGTATAAAATAAAGCTTATGAGTTAGGCCTCATCACCTACAAATTACTGTATCTACATTTTCCATGCCAAGGATTGTGTTAGGTGCTAGAACATGACACAGCTCCTGTTCTTAAGAATCAGAGTCTAACAAATATGTATCCACCTTACAAAATATTGTTGTATTTGTACTGGTATTATTACTCCTATTCTTTATTTTTAATGATTATTATACCTAATCCCAGCAAAAGGGCATTTGCAACGTTTTCATGATGATATATATTACTCAAAAAGAGAAATAATGCTCTGTAATATAAGTGAGCTTTTCTTTACAAAGGTGGAGAAACATTTGCCAATTTTCTCCTTGAACTTCTACCCCCTTGTAATCAGGAACTAATTAATTAATTAGCTAATATTTCTAAAGTGCATTGAAGATGAGCAGCATCATACAAATGCTAAGTATTCTAAAGTCATATTTTGCCTCCTATACTAGAGAGGCGTTTTTGAAGTTTGTAAAGGACAATTTGAACAAATTAAATTTCATCTAAGTGAAAAATCTAGGCACATATTGGAGGCAGGGGGTAGGCAGAAGTAGGAAAAGTTGGAGTGGAGAAGTGCAAATGTAATCAAGAGGGAATGATCTTTTACATTTCTCTCCATGTGTCACTGTCACATGACAAAGGGGGTGTGTGCATTCTCATGAAACTGCTGAAAACAGTAAAAATTTATAAAAATGAAGTGGTATTACAATTTTCTCATATTTATGAAATTGATAGTAGAATTAAGCCAGGACTTCGCAAAATATAGGTTATTATTTTATAATGCTCTTTGGAATTAATTTCAAGGCCAAAAAATCCAACTTGGAATTTTGATCTATATTTTTAACTGCCTAAATTCATGAGATAATTATTGAGCTCTTCTTTTACTATGATTATTATGGCCTAACACTAAAGGCAAAGGAAAGAGGAATCAAGACCAATGCCCCATACTAATCAATGTAAAAGCCAAACCTGAACATCTATGCTCCAATGTGAGCTTTCTAACCTAGTGACCTCTCAATCTGAGTAAAATGTTCAGATAACTTTTTTAAACCCTGATTTATCTTTCTGACTTTTAAACATGAGTGATATGGTAAATTCAACTTTGCTAGGAATTATATTCATTTCAGTTTGGCAGTAGTATTGGAATCTTTCCATATTCCTCTTCCTTTCAAAGCCAATAAGACAGGTGTTGCAGAACGTGGAAAACACAGGCTAATCACAAAACATTACTATGTACTGTTTTCACTCTTCAGGTACAAGTTTCTGTGTTCAGATCATTGCTGGTGTGCTTCCCTTGTGAAAATGTGAGGAACAGTCCTGACACACAGAGTTCACTTAGCTAAAAGGGTTTGACCTCAACTCAGCATCAAACACTGTGGGCTTGGCTAAGTGACTGCTCATAAGAAGAGGGTGCAATGCCCTCTTTTATTTCCCATTGCCACACAAATTGTGTCTGATAGTATACAACCTTACCATTCCTTCTGTCACTAAAGGTTCATTAAATGGTGTCATCCAATCATTTTACCTAATCTAAAACACTGATGATTGGGTTTCTTTTTATTCTCTCTAATGAACAGAAAACATAAATAAACTATAATTTCTGAGCAAATAGACACTTACAGGATTTTTGCAAAGAATAGTTTGTTCCTAGAAACCTCCCCCAGATTTTGACTCAACTTGTCTTAATAGTTACAAAATTTCTATTCTGTCCTCTTCATACAAGAAAGTAAATAGTCACCAATAGTGAATGAGTGTCCCATGAAATTTGACAAATGGTCTTTCAGGACAGTTATATAGAGGACAAATCTTAATAGCTAAGATTGCTGTGAGTGGTTAGGGTGATGGTGATGGAAAGTGTTATTGCTTTTTTTGCTGTTTTCCCTATAGATATAATCAACAATGCTGATCAAGATTGCAAAATAACACAAAACACATCTGACTCCAAGGCCACTGGACTTTTGTTACAAGGCCTGGGACAGTTTTTTCCAAGGTGTTTGTCATCAGTTGTAGCATAATTGAGCTTCATGAAGACTACAACTAGAGAATAAACCAAAAGAACAGGGGAGAACCTAATCCCCAATCACTAGGGACCAAAGTGAGAGAATCAAAGTACAAAGAGCTAGTCTAAATTATAGGAAAAGAGTAGAAAGAATACTAACAACCTGGGTGAAAGTTTAGTCTGAAGAAAAGAGAAATTTCTGAAATTTTCTTTCTCAACAAGCCAAATTTCTTTGGTCATTCCATCTCTTGTGTTTAATGTCCTAACCTGGCTTAAATACCCAACTCTGAGGCAAACAGTGCTCCCTACTACTTTGGATTTCCTTTTTCCTCAAGGTACAGACTGGTGTCTATTTATTCAGGACTGTCCATAGTTTCACTCTCTACCAAGTATCGCTATTTCATGGACCACTTGAACCTTTCCTGAAACTCTCAACCTTATCAAAGACTTGTGCCAAGTTCTTCACTTGAAGTTTAACTCTGCATGATGACAGCTAACTCATCAGATAAACTCACTTGTGCTAGTATATTCATAAATGTTTGTGTGTTATGCTTATAAGAGAAAAAAAGTTTTTAAGGGTCAATGGCTTTACCCAAAGAAAGGAAAGGGACAAATTTTCATACAGACAAGAACTTGTAGAGCTCCTATGACTATACAGAGGAGATAAAATCTGATAAGATATGCCATTCAAAATTTTCTCTTTCTCTCTCATATATATATATATATATATCTGTATATATACAGATATAGATATAGATTAGATGTAGATATATATATAGATATCCCTAAAGTCAGTTTGCCTTGGTTCAAGTTCCTGCTCTACCACTTAGTAGCAGTATAACTTTGAGCTACTTATCCAATGCCTCAGTTTCTACATCTGTGAAATTGATACAATAATAATAATAGCTACTACATATGGTTGTTGTGAGAATAAAATGGGAGTCAAGTGATTTAGCTATCTGGGTAAATGCTGGCTTTATAGCAGTGTTAGTAGTTATTACTATTCTTACTATGGGTGAAGAGTATGATTAAGGACTATAGTTCTGGCATTAGACATCCATGTTCACATCCAAGTTTTACCATGTACAGGATCTTGGGGAAGCTGCACAATTGCTCTATCTCAGTTTCCTAACGTACAAAATGGGGTGTGAGAATTAAGTCAGAGTATATATGTAAATTATTTTACACATGATAAATATTTATTAGCAATTGTTCTTCCCATTTCCCATTTTGCTTGATGATTTCTTCAGAAGGTTATATGTGTTATGGTCTACTGATACTGAGGTGATAGCTAGTGAAAGATATTTATTATTAATATTCAGATTGAGGGAGGTATTTGGAGCAATACAGTAACACTAAGTGTTAATATGTATAAAATATTTCCTCACCTGTCTTTAGAGTTTTACATAGTTAAAAAATAAGTTATTAACAAAAGCTATTTCTCACTCACTGCAGATTAGTGTGGTTGTAAAGTAAGGTTTCTCAGGTAAAGATTTATTTCCATTTCTAGAGATCTCATATGTCTGCAAAGTTTAGGCATCAAAGCCCTGTAGCTTGTTTTTCTGCAGCTCCTGGTAAATGTGATTACACTCAATCTTCGTCTTGAAGTTCTCTATGCAAATGTAGGAGGCTCTTGCCTTGAGAAAAATCTTTAAAAGTTGTACAGCTCCCCAGAAGCAGAGGTTGGGAGGGAGGCATGCTTTGTGTCATACACATTAATTCAGTTGGCACATTACAATGTTAAACTAAATGACATTATTACAAAGCTGTGCTAAGAAGTGTTGACAGGTCCATATGGTAATTTTACAGTGTATAATGAACACACAGACTCCTTTCTTGCAGAAATTTATAGTTCAAATCTATACCCAGGATATCCAGTTTTATTTCCAGAAACTTAAATTGACTTATTACGATGTAGTGAATGTATAAATTAGTTCCAGTAGTTAAACTGAAACATTTCCCTACAGACTCAATTAGATTCATTAATCTGCTGTGTAGACCTGTAAACGGCCCATTGTTCTTTTCCCCCCAAAATGTCAAAAAGTATTTCTCTAACTATAAAATATTTTCTACAAAAAACTGTTTTAAATGGTCAGAATTATTGTATATTAGAAACCCAGAACTACAAATTATCTTATTTCCCTGGCACTTTTTTTTCCCAAAGAAAAATAGGGTTCAGCCCTTGACAAGTAATTTAGTGGGGTTAGTGGCTGGATTCGGCACTCTATCACACTGGAAATGCGCTGAAATTAAGAAAAGACCATCTTTTCCCTTGTCCTGCTGCATAAATCAGCTGGCATGGGGTGTATTGTGCAGATCCCTAGCTCCACAGCTTTTTCATTTTAAAACTTTTGTTTATGTGCCTCCCTCTGCCTGAAGTGTGGCAGCTTATCAGTCTATTGTGGTGTACTGTGGAGGCAGAGTAAAATAATACAACCTGTTAATGAATTCCATTTCCAAGGTTGCACACCTGTGTCTTACCTTTTTCAAAATACCACCCTCCATGTGGGAACTAGGGAGGACGCTACACAGCAAAGCTTTAAACACAAATCGTTTTTTAAAGCTACTGTAGTGGTATTAAAAAGAAAGAAAGAAACCTTGTTTTATTGATGGATGAAGGTGGCTGCTTTTACTTACTGCAGGATGTTTTTTTGCTTCTATGATTTATTAGACATTATTTCTTGTTTGAAAAACCTTTGCGACTCCTACCTTTGACTTTTTTCTAATGGCTCAGCTCTAATGATCTTTACAGGGTTGCATTTAATGCTAACTGTGATCATGTTTTTAGTCATGGGTAGACATAGAACAGTTCTATATTAAAGATGAGATGGGTACTTGAGTCATTCTCAGACAGGCTGACACTGATGCAATCTAAAACTCATTTGATTGTTGGTAACAGAAAATAATTCCAGCTCTAAGGGAAGAAAGAACACAGGAGTGTCTCACAAGGGAAGTAATGAAAGACAAATGGTCCTCAGGAACTATTTGGAAATAAGAATTCAAATATCATGTCTCTCGCCATCATTCTCTCTTTTTAGCTACTTCATTCTTACTCATTAATGCTTCAATTCCAGCTTAGCTTTCTCTACTTCTCTGGGACATGGGGTGGAATATTTGACTGTGGTTAATTGCCCAATTTTTACATTACCCTTAGTCTTCTTCCACCCCAATTTCAATTTTGGTAAAGAGATTCTTGTTGGTCTAGATACTTCAGCTTCTACCTCTTTCCTACTTTGGGGACAATCAAATGTGTCTAGAGGTAAGTGGGCTGTAGTAGGAAAGAGAAGGTGTTCCACAGTGGATAGAAATAAAAATCTGTGATTCTAAATATCTTTAAAGAAAAAGGAAAAGAAAGACAGTTTCCAGGAATTATTGGTGGTGACGAGGGTCAGTGCTGTGCTGCCTACACACATAACAAATATTTATCTACCCCTTACTTTTAAATGACCTGCATCATTATCTTTGGTCCAAGATTTTGTAAAAAGTTAGAGCAGTAGGTACTCCAAAAGTAGAGATGTTGGACTTTTCCTCCGGAATGATATTTCCAGTGAGAAATATAATGTGTTGGAATAATCAGCTTCCTGTTCGCAGTCCCATGTTCATCTGCTCACAGGACACGCACAATTTTCCTGCCAATGTAGAGTATAACATTTCTTTCCCCCAGCCTTTTCATTTCATTAATATGGAGGTGGGGAAGGGGTGTGCCAGATTCTTCTTACAACATATTTCCCCCTAATTTTTCAACTTATCACCTCCTTTCTTGGAATCCTAGCTTTTCATGACAAATTGAAGAGTTCTTGCTTGTGCAAATCTGCTCAATGCTAATATCTGCACCTGTACTTCTGGGTTGTGGCAAAGCAGCCACACATGCACAATAAGTGTGAATTTCCCACATCCAGAAAGGACAGGAGGCCTAGTATCAGCAAAACTAGCTCAAGTGCTTTCCTAACCTTTTGAATTGGTAACTGCTTCTGTTCAAGCAGCTTTCCCTATGGCTCAGTATGTCGCATTTCAATTCAAGTATTTGATGAATAACTTTTATGTGCCAGGCACTGTGTTACATACTTCTGGAGATGAACAACACATAACACATTGTTTCTGCTTTCAAAGAGGATGCTACCTTGATGAGGCAATATGACAGTCTCACCAATAATTATGATATAAAAGACAATGAAAATATAAAGAATAAACCGGGTGAAAGTAGTCAGAAAATGCTTCTTGGAAGTTAATTTAAAAGATGAATGGGATTGGATAAAAACGAACTTGCAGGATAAATGAGGTTCTCTGATATTCTCCTATTTAGAGTCTATCATAAAGAAGACAGTCTTAAATAGAATGAGAATATAGAAGCTTAGCTGGGAAGTTCAGAAGGTGATTAGACTGAGGAACAATTGACTAGACTCCCCTCTACTCTTGTCACAAGGAGAAATGAGGGAGGACCTAAGGGAGGAAAAGGAGGACAGGAACCCCAGGGTAGAGTAGCTTATTTTCCATGTAAATTCAAATGCTATTTCTACAGACCCTACCATTCTCGAGGCATGATCAAATAACCTGTCCTGTATATTTTATAGATAAGTAACTTGTCTCAAAGAGGTAGGAGGTTTGTCTAAGATGACAAAACTAGTAGGTAGCACAGCTGGGAAGTGGGTCCAGTATGCTGGATAAAGAAAATGGGAACATTCATCAGCAGAATTAAAGGCAGAGCTGGGGGAGTATTAATGAACTTGCTGTCTTGTTAGCTCCCTTGTTCTTCCATTCTCTCCTCTATAGTCTTTGCCCTTTTAGGCAATGATAGTTGCCACATTATAATTAAAGAACTCTCTGCAGCATAAATTTGTTTATATCTTCTATAGGTTCATCATTATGTATGGCAGTTACTCTGTCTTCTTGCTTTTCTCTAGTTCTCATTTAGGTTCTGTTCCCAAAACTAGGTATTCCTAGTTGCTGAGGCAACTAGCCGGCAGTTGTTCTCTACATCTCCATGCAAGCCCTTTAAAAGAGACTATGATTAAAACAAGTTTTCTCACATCACCATTGCTATGAAATGAAGCATTGGCCGTTATGTAGGGTACAATAAGTAAGATATCCACCCTAATTCAAAAAGCTGTGGCAAAGTTGTCTGGGTCATATAACAAAGGTGGAGTTTTCCTCCAATCTCTTAGAAGAATCTCCATACCATCATACAAAGAGAGAAAGTTAAGAGACATTATAGATTCAGTCTCTAAAATCAATGGAACATTGATTCCAACCTGCTCAATAAGAACCTGAAAATGTATTATCCCTCCTGAAACTGGAATATATTACTGAACCCAAGTATATCTATATTTTATCCATTGCCTCAACTGGTCCATGGTGGTGCTTGATTACAGAAAAGTGACTAAAAGCACAAACTTAAGAATCAAGCAGCCACAGTCTCAATTCCTATTTTGACTGCTTGTTATCTGTATGACTTCAGTAAATTATTCAAATTGTCTATGTCTCTTTTTCCTCATCTGTTGAATTGCTTAATATTTAATTTGGCTTATATAAAGATGAATTGAAATAGTATCTGTAAAATGCAATCACATAACAAATGATATATTTATTTATTAACATTATTTTAAAAATAATGTTATATTGTGTTAAGATGAATAGATTCCTATGTACAAAAGTTACCAAAAGGAAATTAAATAAACAATGAATTCTGTGCAAAGTGATTAATTTCAAACTTTACACCTTTGTTTTTTTGTAGTTTTTGCTTTGCAAAAAAATGTTTTTTAAAAAACACGTTTGTTTTTATACAATCCTTGAACCATGAGCTAAAAGAAAGGCATAGTCCTATTTAGTACCTATGTAGTTTCAATGTCGGTTTTTTCCAAAGGTTGTGTACTAATGGTTTGGTCCTCAACATGGCTGTCCTGGGATGTGGTGGAACCTTTATGATACGGGGCTTAGTGGGAGGTCTTAGATCGTTGAGAACATGCCCTCAGAGAGGATTATGTTACCTTGACTCCTGTCTATTCTTCTTTTCCTTCCTGACCATGAGGTGAGTGGTTTTGCACTATTACATGTTCCTGCCATGGTGTGATGCCTCACTACATCCCCCAAAACAGTGAGACTAATGGATCATGGATTGGAACCTCCAAAACTGATCCCAAATAAACCCTTTTTCTTTCTAAGTTAATTATCTCAAGTATTTCATGATTGTGATAGAAAGCTGACCGACACAGAACGCTGTTAAATTTGTAAAAAGAATATTCTAAATTTGCATTCCTTGAATAAATCCACCTTTGACATAAAAATATACAAAGGAGATTCTATAATTATTTAAAACAATGTGTTAATGACCACATGTAAAGATGAAACTGAATCTTAATGCCTAGTTGGTTGAGCCAAGATTTTATGCATAAATAAATGATAGTCACACATTTTGAGAATGTATACAAACATTAAAGTACAAAGTTCATAAAACAAATTAACCACAGTTTATTTTTTATGTTTTTAAAAATGTCATTGATGACCTTTCAGTAGAGAAGACAAGCAGTGAACTCAAGCAGTAATGCTTGAATTTGGAGGAGAAAATACTCAAAATAATTCCTTTTGATATATAAGAACATTTGCATATCCAAAGCCTGCTTCTCAACAGGGCTGTGTTTTTTGTGAATGATCAACTCTCTAATTAGCCAATTATCATTGCAAATAGAGAAAGGGACAAAAATCACAAACTGTTAGTAACTTAAAATAGAAATCTACATCACTGCATATGAAAGAAGTGTTTAGTAGAATAAGAGGCTGGATATCAGAATGAAACTGTTTTGAAACCTTAACTGAGATAAAAATAACATTTTGCAATATGGTGTCATTTCTCTCTGAGTAATAAGAGTAATTTTTGATATCTGCATGACTAATAAAAATCAATGTATGATCTATTAGCAAAATAATGTAAAGTAGCTTTAAAATGCTCAACAATTTCCAAAATATCCAAAATTATTTATAGTTATATTTATACTATTAACTGTCTGAATTAACTGCAGTCAGTGTATCTGCATCTCCAAATGGTGAACGAGACACACTGCTAGCAGTTGGAGACCAGTGGGAAATAGGACTTTCTGGAATTGCTGCTAGGAAGAATCCACAGGAAATTAATACAATAAGCATCTGCAAAGTGAACCTCCAGTGGAAGATATGTCGTAAATAAAAAGGGGTGCCACCAAATATCAACAGGTAGATGCTGACCAAAAATAAAATGATTGTAGAATAGACTGACACCATGGAAATATTTCCATAGTTATGGCTCACAAACACAGGTATTGTATAGTGGGTAAGTGTAGAAAGTATGTTTCTGTGTAAAATATAATTCAGTATTGCAATCTAATGCACTACTTCTAAGGTGAGGACTTGGGGTTCTTATCTATTTAGTGGATACTTTCTTCAGTAAGAGAGTTGTCACCTCAGCAAGTGCACAGCTGGATCCATGCCACTAGGGCACATGCATCTCTCAGAAAATTGACAAAATAAGTTCTTTAATGTGAATAACTGAGATGTGGACTCTGTCAGAGTGGAACTCCACCAAGTTACAGTTGAACTACACACTCAACATCAGCAATGACTCAACTGTCTTAGGAAAAACACTTAACTAGTAAAAGATTCTATTTAAACAGGGACTTTAATTTTTACTTCATGGCAAATGCTTCTTATAAATGAAAATAGTGAAAGAATTACTAATTTAAAATATTAGACAACTGATTAAACAATTGAAATTTAGGTTTCCAAAATACCTTTTCTGGTTTCTTTATCACTTGTACTGTACCCCCTCATACTTACCTTGTTACACTTACCTTGTACCCCCTCAACTATAATCATTTGGGTACAAAAATTACCTTTGCCTCTAAGTTGCAATTTTTGAAGACTGGTGTCAATTTATCTAACACCTCTCCTAGTGTAATGCTCTGCATAGTTTACGTATGTACTCAATGAATATTTGTTGAACAAAATATACTGTAGTTTACATGTGTTAGTGGCAGACTATCTCTTCTCTCTTTGTAGCTGTTGGGAGCTTCAGAACTATATTTCCAAGAGTCCATATAGCCAACATAGTGCTCCACCAATAAACTGAACTTATGAAAGGTACCCATTCAAAGTGTGGGAAGAGAAAAAGGAAGGAGTCATCATTGCCTTGGTGGCACAACCAAAATGTGTAAAAGTTTCTGAGCGGTAGGATTACTGAAAATTACCCAGTCTGATTTTACTGTGATCATCCATCAACCATGGACTTCTGCAGTTCCTGTACATCCTAAATTTCTAAAATCCAGAGTGGCTTTCTTTGGGCACTCCCACAGTACTTCTAACCATTCCATAGCCTCTAATTCCCTGAATCAAATTCCTCTCTGGAGAAATTTCTGGAGTACATTATTTTAGTTTGCTTAAGTGTTGACAGATACACTTGAAATTATTGTTTTCTTCCACTTATTCCTAATTTTGTCTCTATTCTAAAAACAGTTTTAGAATGTTTACATTCTAAAACTGTATTTGCAATGGAGGAAATGCCATGGTCTCAAACCCCAATTATGCATTAGGATTATTGCCATAATTGAAGGACATGACAAAAATGATCTTTCAAAGCATCAGAGCATGCACTGAGCTGTGACCCAGGCCAGACTGGAACTTTGACCGCTCATAGCTGCTATTAACTGCTGCTAAAACCTATGTCTAAACTCGAGGTTCTTTACATTTTCAGATAAATCTTCAAAACTGCCCTGACAGTTTCTACAAAGAAACTAGCATAGGTTTTCATTTGACTACAAATTAGTTTGAAGGCAACTGAAATTTTAACAATGTTGGGTTTCCAACCTGTTAGCATTGTTTTTCTCTTTATTTCCTTTTAAATATTTTCAGCTAAATGTAGCTTTTATTGTATAGATCTTATGCATACCATTCCTGAAATTTATTCCTAAATATTTCATGCTTTTGAGGCAAATCAATAATATTGTTTAAGTAATTCTAAATCAATGTTAAGACTTTTTAATAGTATTTTAATATTTCATATTCTAATTGGTTTACTTATAGAATTAGAGCTTATTTTTACACCTTGATTGCATCCTGTGAGCATGTTAAATTACTCATTATACTAGCTTTATGTGGATAACTTGTAATATTCTATATACATATTTCATGACCTAAAAATTCTATGGGGCTCAGAGCTCCAGTAAAATGTTATACACAGTTCATAATAGCTGACATCCTTATTTTTCCCTAATCTTAAATGATCTTTTACTGAGAAGGATGTTAACTGTGGATGCTTCATGTATGTACTTTATCATTTAGAGGAAGGTCCCCATGAAATATACTGAAAACTGTTGAGCATTACAGGGTAAGGGGAAGAGGGTAAGGAAGAGTAACAGAGGGGGTTAGACTAATTAAAGCACAATGTATTTAGAGGTAAAATACGGAGGCAAAATCCCCACTGAGCAATGAATAGACACTAAAACAATGAATGACAGGAATGAAAGTTATGTTAAGAGGAGAGTCACAGAGGGCGGAAAGGATAAATGAAAAGAGTAAAGGGAAGTAGATATGGTTGAGGTACTTTCTATATGTGTATTAACATGGAACACTGAAACCTGTTGAAGTCATTTTAAGAAGGGGAATAGGAGAAGAGGAAGAATAATGGAGGGGATAAAACAAAAACAAACTGGGGTACATACATGCATGTATGGAAAAGTCACAACAAAACCCCCTGCATAACTATCAATACTAATAAAATGTTTAAAAATAAATTCTAAAAATAAAAATAGAGAAAGTTCCCTTCTATTCTTAGGTTGCTGAGACTATTCATCATAATTGTTTTTGAATTTTTAAAATGCTTTTTCTTTATCAAGTGAGATAATCTTAGGGTTTTCATTCATTTTGCTAATATTAAATTTCACTGGTTGATTTTTAAAATTAAAACAATCATATATTCTTGATCATAAAATAGTATATTATATATTCCTGAATTCAATTTGGAAATATTATGCTAAGTTGTTTTGCACATACAATTGTGATAGACATTGGTCTGTTTTATGTTTTCCTATATGGCTTTTGACCTTGAAAATTGGGCTGGAAATACTCAAATTTCTTTTGATTTTCTGAAAGTTTTTTTTATTATTATTTATTAAATATTGGAAATATTTACTAATTAGGCCATCTGAACCTAACGATTTTTTCAGACCTTTAAATATTAAATATTTAACATATATAAAGCTATGTAGATTTTTATTTAACTTGCTAGTTTTCCTACTTTTTAACTAGACAGATCCATTCATTTTTGTGTAAGTTGCTGAACTGATTGGCAAAAGATGTTCAAAATGTTATCTAATACTTTCTGTGTCTTTAGAATTTGCAATTATATCCTCTCGTCCACCCCTGATACTAGTAATTTTTGTATTCTGTTTTTTCTCAATTAATCTGGATAGAAATTTATCAATTTTACTAGTCTTTTCAGAGATTCAGCATTTCTCTTAATTGACTTCCACATTGTTGATTCATTTTTAATCTTATTGCTTTTGTTACTATTATTGGTCCTCCTCATTATTATGTGTATCTGCATTGCATTCTCGTATCTTCTCCATCTAAAGAAGTCTTTGCACCATCACCATTTCATGTAGCCAAAAACTCACTAAATATTTGTTCATTTGAAATTTGTCTTTGCCAGCATTTTTAACTTTCATCTTGGAATAATTTCCTGATTAGAAATCATGACATTTATAATAGTTTAAAAATGGTATAAATTAAACCAAAACATACTTTATCTAGAATCCCTAAATGATATAATTTTGCAAACACTTGTAAATCATTCTGCCTCTTAATATATATGGAGTATGGGTGCATACATGTGCAAATGCTATACAAATATAAATATAGGATATGTACATGAGTATATACACATGTATATAACTCAATGCAAAATTAAATGTCATCATTGTCTTTGACATTATTGTCACTACATACAGAATTCTAGTTTGACAATATTTACTCCATCATTTTGTGATGTCATTATATTGTCTTCCAGTATTCACTATTTCCAGTGTAAGGTTGGTAATCATTCCTATTTTTTCATTATGTCATGGCTGCTTTTATTGTGCCTGCCTTCAAGATTTCATCTCTTAAAATCTATTATGCAGTTCATTATGGTGACCTTGTATGGTTTACTTTGTATTCATGCTGCTTAAGTTTTCCTAAATCTGTTAGTTTATAGTTTTCATCAAATTTGGGGAGCTATTTCCACCATTTTATCTGCCCTCCTTTCAGAATTTCCAATTACAGGTATTAGATGGCCAGACATTTTCTCAAAGTTTGCTGAGGCTCAGTTAATTTTTGTTTCAGTATTTTTCTACCCATGTTTAACTTCTCCCCTTTTTTTTATACCTATCCATTCTTTAAACTTTTATTTCTCAGTGGACTTTTCTTTATAGTTATTGCATATTATGATTTCTTGGTCATTTATTTCCAGTTTGGACTTTATTAGTCTTTGATCTTCTTATTATATATATGTTTCCCTTTAAGTCCTTTAAGATATTCATATTGTGGCAGGAAATCAGGGAGGGAGAAGAGAGATAATAAGAGAAAATGAGTGCAACAGTGGAAAAAAAATAACAGATTTGAGGAATGTCACATAGTACCTTGGGTGAGACCATAGAAGGTTCACCTCGCCCCAGAGGTTAAAATAACCAATGAAATAGCATGTGACCATGTATGGGACAAGCTGTATCCCCCATTTCTGTAACCTGCTCTAAATAGTACATAAGGAAAGCCCCCATTGTTCTCAGGGCTCAGCCTTTGGATGCAAATCTGTTGAGTCACTGCTGGCCTGCTTAATAAACTTGCTTCCTGAAAGCTTTGGTGCTCCATCTCTTGTTTGAGCTGTCCTAAACATTTCTGGGGGCTTATCTGGGATTCAGAGGGCAGTGTTTTCATTTCCTTGTCACCAGCTCATCATCCCCAGCCTGCTGGGAGGGCTTCCCCTGCCAGGCACCACTGGATGGTCAGACTTGTTGATCTGAGGGATGGATCCTCTCTCCCAGAAAACTGAGGAGGTGAGTTTTGGACACACAAAGGAACCTGGAAAGGTTTGGGAATGAACTTGGGAATCCTGCTCATCAGACTGTTAAGAACCTGGGTTCGAATTTATGCCTGCCTTAGGAGACAGAAGGGGAGTCTGATCAACTCCCAGCAGAGACACCCAAGTAACCCCCTTTTGTAGTGAAACCATGTCTCTCAGGTTCAGGGAGCAGAGTGGAAGTACTGTGCCGTGTGAAAATGTGAAAGTGTGAGCCTGAGATGCAGCCCAGCTATGAAGCACATTCAGAGTTCCAATTCGTGGGACTATGGTGAACTCATATGGTCTAGGATGAGCTCTAACAAGGCCTCTGTTCTGGGGCTTATATGAACTCACTATGGCTAAGAGATGCCTAAATCCCTGTGAGGGAAGCTGCTGAAGATGGAGGAAGCAAGTGGCATTATTTGTTTTCCCCTGTGTGCCAGACAGGAGTATCTCTTACCTCCTCTCCACAACCCTCATCCCTTACACTTCTGTCTCTGTCTTGATGTCTGGTAACAGGACGAATGGGAGGAGGTTAGAGTAAGAACATCCCCCTAGGGTACATGCTTAAAAACTTTAAAAAGAGATTTAATGGCATACAGCTGACTCCTGACAAGCTTAGAACCTTCTGTGAAATAGACTGGCCTGCTTTTGGTGTAGGATGACCCTTGGAGGGATCATTAGATAAGGTCATAGTCAATAGAGTTTTTAAATTGGTTGTAGGAGTGGCTGGACATGCAGATCAGTTTACTTATGTTGACTGCTGGCAGGATGCTATCCTGTTGGCCCACATGGCTAAAGCTCCACCTAGAGGAAGCACATAGGGTGATGGTAGCCAGGGTGGCAGCAGCTTCCAAGTAGGGAAAAATGTAAAAAGCCAGAAAAAGAGAGCTCAGATCTGCCAGGATACTGTCAAATACTTCAGGTTTCACTTGTCACAAGGACAACATTGACTGGTCTCTGAGAGGAGACAGCTGTCTGTTCCATTCTGGCCCCCAAGACCCATCAACAGATTAGGGAATTTCTAGGGGCTGTAGGTTTGTGCTGGATGTGGATCTCCAATTACTCTCTCTTGTCTAAATTCCTTTTATGAAATCCTTCTTCCTGTATGTACATGAGAGACTAGCAACAGCTGTAGGAGTCTTGACCCAGCTGCTAGGTTCCTGGCACCGCCAGGTGACCTATTTACCAAAGTAACTTGATACAATTTCCTGAAGCTGGCCACCCTGCCTGCATGCCCTGGCAGCCACTGCTGTCTTGGTGGCTGAAGCAGACAAACTTACTTTGGGACAAGAACTCACAGTCCAAGTTCCCCACTATGTTTTGACTCTCATGAAATATAAAGGAAGTTATTGGCTGACAAACTCATGAATGGTCAGATGTCAAAGCATGTCATGTGAAAAACCTGTGTATCTAACAAAAAGTTGTTAAGATTCTAAACTCAGCCACTCTATTGCCAGATGAATAAGGCACCCTCAGAGCATGACTGTTTAGAAATTAAAGATGAGGTGTTCTCACTAACAAAGTGTGTTGGTAAGGATGTGGGGGAAAAGGAACCCATGTATACTGCTGGTGGGAATGTAAACTAGTGCAACCACTCTGAAAAACAATTTGGAGGCTTCTTAAAAATCTAAACATAGATCTGCCATATGACCCAGCAATCCCACTCCTGGGGATATACCCAAAGGAATGCGACTCAGGTTACTCCAGAGGCACCTGCACACCCATGTTTATTGCAGCACTAGTCACAATAGCCAACTTATGGAAACAGCCAAGATGCCCCACTACTGATGAATGGATTAAGATAATGTGGTATTTATTCACAATGGAATTTTACTCAGCCATGAAGAAGAATGAAATCTTATCATTCGCCAATGAATGGATGGAACTGGAGAACATCTTTCTGAGTGAGGTTAGCCAGACTCAGAAGACCAAAAATCATATGCTCTCCCTCATATGTGGACTTTAGATCTAAGGCAAATGCAGCAATGTGATTGGACTTGAGTCACATGATAAGGGGAGAGCACACATGGGAGTTATAGGGATAGGTAAGAAATCCAAAACATGATAGTATTTGATGTCCTCAGTGCAAAGGAACTAATGCAGAAACCTTAAAGTGACAAAGATCAATATAAGAAGGGGATCAGAAGCTAGTGAAAAGGTCAGTTAGAGATGAATCAACTTGGGATGTAACACATTTGTACATGGAAGCAATGCTAGGAATCTCTCTGTATAGCTATTCTTATCTCCACTAGCAAAAACACTTTGTCTTTCTTATTATTGCTTATACTCTCTCTTCAACAAAATTAGAGATAAGGGCAGAACAGATTCTGCCTGGAAGCAAGGGAGGAGGGGTGGAAGGGAGAGGAAGGGGGTGGAGGATGGGGGGAGAAATGGCCCAAGCAATGTATGCACATATGAATAAAAAAAGAAAGAAAGAAAGAAAGAAAAAGTTTGAGGCATTCTCCAGCTGACTGGACTTGACTGATCAGCTTACCAGTCATCCAGACGTTGAGTATTTCTCAGATAGCAGCAGCTTTGTCTGGGAATGGCACATGTTTTGCTGGATATGCAGTAGTGATTCTAGACACTACCACTGAAGCACATCTGCTGCTGGTCAGGATCTCTGCCAAAAAGCTGAGCTCGGTGCTCTCATGCAGTCACTCCAGCTTGCTACAGGAGTATGGGTAAACATCTATACAGACTCTAATTGTGCCTTTACTACCATTCATGTCCATGGAGCCCTCCATGGAAGGGGGCTCATTAACTTTGGAGGAAAAAGTGTTAAATATGGAGAAAAATTCTAAAATTACTAGAAGCTGTACGGCCCCCTAAGTGAGTAACAGTCATGCATTGCTGAGGGCACCAGAAGGGGGAGACAATAGTTGTTCAGGGAAACAGAAAAGCTGATAGGGAAGCCAAGTGAGCAGCCCTCACAAGAGGACAAACCTCAGCCTCATTGACAGCTGCCTTGTTTCACTGCCCCTTATCTGAATGGGATAGACAGTATACTTCATAAGAACAGGCTTGATTTGAGACTGAAGGAGAAAGTTTCCTGCCAGGCAGGTGGTAGAAATTTGTCGATGGTTGTATTGTAATCGCAGAGTCACTGGCTCCCACATTTGTCAAGCAGTTGCATGAAGGAACTCACTCAGGGCAGACAATTCTTGAGACCACCTTGGCCCAGCATGTTTTTTTCCCAAGATCTCCAGCATATAAGACAGTATGTAAAAGGTGTGGTCTGTGTGCCAAAAACAATCCCTGACAAGGCCAAGAGTATCACCCCAAGTGCAAAGTGTTGGAGGAACTCCTTTTGAAAACCTGATGGTGGACTTTACTGAGATGCCACAGGCTGGAAGATGTAAATATTTGCTGATGTTTGTCTACACCTTCTCAGGATGGGTGGAAACTTTCCCTATTCAGACTGAGAAAGCCTAGGAAGTGACCTGGTGCCTGTTAAAGGAAATCATCCCTTGGTTCAGAATACCTGTGTCTATTGGATTGGACAATGGGCCAGCCTTCATGATTGAAGTGGTACAGTTGGTGGCTAAGGGCTAAGGAATAACTTGGAAGCTGCACACAGCAAACTGCCCTCAGAGTTCAGGGAAAGTAGAATGTATAAACAGGACTCCTAAACTACAACTAAAAAACTATGCCAGGAGACTCACCTACAATAGGCTTGCTCAGCATTAAGTCTAGCCCTACCCAGTGTATGGGATTCTCGCATTTTAAAATTCTTGTTGGGTACCCACCCCCTTTAGTCAAGGGCCTGCAAAGGGAACTTAAGAAAATAGGTGACCTCATCATGAGACAGCAGATGTAGGCCCTTGGGTTGACTCTCAAAAATCAATGACTGGATAAGAGAGAGACTCCCCATTAGCCTTATAAACCAAAGGATGCTGTTTGGGGAAAGGAATGAAAGGTCCAACCACTAAAGCCCCACTGGAGGGGCCCTTTGTCATTGTTTTATCCACTCCCACTGTAGTTAAGATAGCAGAGATTATTCCCTGATCCACCACAACTGAGTGAAGCTAGCTTTGCTCGAGTGGGAATGCATCCATGACCCAGCCTCACCAGGCAAGATCACCCTCCTGAATGCCTGTACCTTTCCCCAGCGGGACCTGGCTTCCCAGGAAGTAACAGGAGACCACGAGCAATGAGACATCAGCCATGCTTTAGTCACTCAGAAAGCTGACTAGTCTATGCATAGCAGAAGCTTGAGGAGTTGCCCATCTCACCTTTGAAGATGAGTCCCTTCTGCGCTTTCTTTTTGCAAATCTTGGTCAGCTCTCTACTTGGGGACCCCCAGGACTTGAACTGTGACTCATGTATACACACTACCTGAGCAGGAAGTGTTGTTACAAAAACTCTGATTTTCACAATTCTTGTGCAGGCACAGTTGTTGGGTCATGCACCCACAACTCAGTGTACTCTCATAATGGTCAATATATCTGTTTTAATCCTACTATCACCCTTCAGAGCAATGGCTAGAGGTCTGAAGTTTCACCAGCACTGGGGACCTTATTAAATGATCACACGTTTACAACTCCCAAAGGCCAGTATCTATATACTTTTATGTGTGCGCCATAAAAACTAAAAACTTCATCTATTGACCTCAGAGTATTGGAAACACTTGCAAAGGCCTGGCCTGGGAGAAAATTTGTAAGTCAAATGATGAGTACATGTACCAGGGAGACAACTCTTGGCCATGTGGTGACGCTGTGGAAATATAAACCTCTAGATCAAAATGATGCTCCAACTACCAGCATCAAAGGGGGGGAATGTGGCAGGAAGGCAGGGAGGGGGGAGGGAGATAATGAGTGCAAAAGTGAAACAAAAATTCCAGATTTGAGGAATGTCACATAACACCTATAGTGAGACCAGAGAAGGGTCACCTTGCCCTAGAGGTTAAAATAGCTAATGAAATAGTATGTGATCACGTATGGGTCAAGTCATACCCCTCATTTCTGTAACCTGCTTTAAATGGTATACAAGGAAAGCCCCCTTTGTTCTCAGGACTCAGCCTTTGGATGCAAATCTGCTAAGTCACTGCTGGTTTGCTTAACAAACTTGCTTCCCAAAAGCTTTGATGCCCCATCTCTCTGTCTGAGACTTCCTACAACATTAGTTGTCTTAAAACTTTATCTTCTAATTCCATCATCTCTATTATTCCTGGTGTTCTTTCTACCCACTGACTTTTCTTCCAGGTTTGGGTTATAATCCTCACATGTCGAGAAATGTTTTTATAAGATGCTTAATACAGTCTTGTTACACAATATCTGCAACAATAAGGTGTTTTTAGAGTACTCATTTTGGTAACTAAGTTACTTGTAAATCATCTTATTTTTTCCCAGTGTTTTATTTTTATTTATTTATTTTTGTTTCTTTTATTGTTTTTACATGTAGTTACATGCATATACATTGTTTGGGCTACCTCTCTCCTCCTCCCATCATCCCCCCTTTCTAGGCAGAACCTGTTCTTCCCTCTTGTTTTCCAATTTTGTTGAAGAGAAAACATAAAAGATAATAAGAAAGACATAGTGTTTTTGCTAGTTTGAGGTAAAGATAGTTATACAGAGAGATTCCTAGTGTTGTTTCCACACACTTGTGTATTACAACCCACATTGGTTCATCTCTGCCAGACCTCTTTGCTACTTCCTGGTCCCCTTCCCATAGTGGCCTCTGCCGGTTTAAGCTTACTATATTTGCTCCTCTACCGTGAGCACATCAACTATGTTCAAGTTTTAGGTTTCCTTCCCTTTCCCTATTCCTTGTGTGTGCATACTCCCCTTAGCGTGTGACCCATCTCCAATAATATTACTGCATTTGTTTAGGTCTGTAATCCACATGTGAGGGAGAACATGTGATTCTTAGCCTTCTGAGCCTGACTAACTTCAATTAAGATGATGTTCCCAGTTCCATCCATTTACTTGCGAATGGCAAAATTTCAATCTTCGTGGCTGAGTAAAAATCCATTGTGTATAAATACCATATTTTCTTAATTCATTTGTTGGCAGTGGGAAATCCTGGCTATTTCCATAGCTTGGCTATTGTAAGTAGTGCTGAAATAAGCATGGGTATACAGATGCCTTTGTAATAACCTGAGTCACATTACTTAAGGTATATCCCTAGGATTGGTATTGTTGGATCATATGGCAGATCTATGTTTAGTTTTTTAAGAAGCCTCCATACTGTTTTCCAAAGTTGTTGTACTAGCTTACATTCCCACCAGCAGTGTATGAGGGTTCCTTTTTCCCCACATCCTCACCAACATTTGTTGTTGTTGGTCTTCTTGATGATAGCCATTCTAACAAGAATGAGGTGGAATCTTAGTGTGGTTTAGATTTGCATTTCCTTTAAAGGCAGGAATGGTGAGCACTTTTTCATGTGATTTTTGGCCATTTGGACTTCTTCCTTTGAAAAAATTCTGTTTAGTTCAGTTGCCCACTTCTTTATTGGTTCATTAATTTTGAGGGAGTTTAGTTTTTTGATCTTGCTGCATATTCTGGTTATCAGTCCTTTGTCTGATATATAGCTAGCAAATATTTTCTCCCACTCTGTTGGTGGTAAACACATTTATTTTGCTTTGAAATTAGTACAAATTAAGAATATGAATGGGTTAATTGTGGTTAATCCATACACATATTCAATGCACCTTGAACGAGTTCACCCCCTCCACTATATTTCCACTCTCCCTTTTTCCTTTTCTCTTTATCAAACAGTGCTGGGTTTCATTATGCTGTCTTCATAAATAAATACACACAAACACACACACACACACACACACACACACACACCAACACACGCCCACACATATAGTGTACTTCAATTCTCTTCAGTATCTTTTCCTTTCCACTTCTCCCTCTTGCTGAACTTGTCCTAGATCATCCTCCTTATGTATACCTGTTCCATTATTATTATTATTATTATTATTATTATCATCATCATCATCATCGTTTTAGGTCTAGGTTCCATGAATGAGTGAGACCATGCAATATTTGGCTTTTTTGAGCTTGGTTTATCTCACTCAGCATGATGATCTCCAGTTCCATCCATTTTCCTGCAAATGACATGATATTTTTCTTTAGGGCTCATTAGTATTCCCTGGAATACATTTACTGTATTTTCTTTATCCATTCATTTGTTGTTGGGCACCTTGGCTGATCCCACAGCTTAAGTGTTGTGGACAGAGATGCAATAAACATGGGAGTGCAGGAATCTCTTAGATATTGATTTATACTCCTTTGGATATATGCCCAAGAGTGGCATGGCATGGTCACAAGGTAGGTCTATTTTTAATTTTTTGACAAATCTCCATACTGATTTTCATAGTTGTTCCACTAGTTTATGTTCTCACCAACAGTGTATGAGAGTTCCTTTTTTCCCCTCATCCTCATCAGCATTTGTGTTGTTTGTTTTCTCGGTGATAGCCAATCTGACTGGGGTGAGATGGAATCTTAGTATAGTTTTGATTTGCATTTCCATCATGGCCAGTGGTGTTGAACATTTCTTCATGTATTTATTAATGATTTGAATTTATTCTTCTGAGAATTCTGTGTTCGATTTATTTCCCTCATTTATCAATTGGGTTATTTGTTCTTTTGCTGTTTAGTTTTTTGAGCTCTTTATTTCTTCTTCTTCTTCTTCTTCTTGTTCTTCTTCTTCCATGATACTGGGATTTGAATTCAATTCAGGGCCTCATGCTTACTAGGCAGGTGCTTTACCACTTGAGCCACACCACCAGCATCTTCATATGTTCTATATATTAATCCTTTACCTGTTGAATAGCTGACAAGGATTTTCTTCCATTCTGTGGGTTGTCTCTTGATTCTGGTAATTCTTTTGAGTTAGAGAAACTTTAACTTCATGTTCTCTTGTTTTAAGTTATATTAGAATTTCATCAAAGTAACTTTTACTAGTGGGAGGGGAGAAGATAAATGGAGAGAATGAAGGAGGGTGAATATGGTTGGTGTATTTTATATACTCCTATGAAAATGGAAACATGTTGAAATTGTTCTGGGGGGGAGAAGAAATTAGGGAGAATGGTGGTGGGGTAAATCTAATTAAGATTTAATTTGAGCACATTTGTAGATATCACAGTGTATGTCCCTTCAACTCAGAATTATATATCTGACTGTATATTGTTTAACCCCTGAAAATAATTGTTTTGTCATACAAGTTGACTATCCCTTATCCAAAATGCTTGGAACCAGACAGATTGTATTTGGGATGTTTTCAGATTTTGAAATCTGATGAAATTCATTTATATTTCATATATCCCTTACATGTAACATAAACATAACTTGTACAGTCCTTTTATGCACCTGCCTTGTGACACAGGAGGCTACACATGGAGTTTTCTGCTTGAGGCATCATGCTGTCACTCAAAAAAGTTTTAGATTTCAGAGGATTTCAGTTCTTGGGATTTTAGATTAGAGATACTGAACTTGTATTTTTTGTCTGGTTTCCTAGATGTTTATTATGGGACAGCAAATATATTTAAAGTTATTTTATCATGGCCAGAAGTAAGATTCTATAGTTTACTCTCTAAAAGGGAATTTTTTCTGTGTGTCTCTGTCTGTCTGTCTCTCTCTGGATCTCTCTCTTTCTTCCCCCTCCTTCTATTTTTGCCTCTTTAATAAGCCTATGTTTTGTGTTATATGAAAATCAAAACCCTAGTTTATCATAGAATAGAGAGGGTTGTCATAATGAGGAGCTAAAAATGTTCAGTGCATCAGTGTCAAAACCTGTTCTTTCAGGAATGCAAATTAGTATACTACCCATTATGGAAAACAGTATGAATGTGCCTCAGAAAACTAAAACTAAAACTTCTATATGATCCAACAATCTCACTACTTGGTATATGTTCAAAGGAAATGAACTTAGTATGTAAAGAGACACCTGCACTGCTTGTTCATTGCAGCTCTATTTACAATAGCCCAGAAATGGAAATGACCTAAGTGGCCATCAACTGATGAACAGATAAATATAAATATATATATATAATGTATATATATATTATGTATATGTATATATATACACACACAAAATGAAATACTGTTCACCTATTAAAAAGAATGAATGCCTGCAATTTATGACAAAGTGAATGGAACCAGAGACCATCACAAGTGAAATGTCAGGCACACAAAGACAAGTATTACATGATCTCACTCAGAAGTAGAATATAAAAAGGTTGAACTCATAGACATTGAGAGAAGAATGACAGTTACCAGAGGCTGCTAAGAGGAAGGGGTGGGAGAGGTTGACCAGTGGCCACTGAGTTATAATTAGACAGGAATAAGAGGTAGAGATGTGCTATCAGTCAGGTGACTAGCGATAAGAATAATGTACACTTATTACAAAAATTTAAAAGGAAGAATTTTGAAGATTTTCACCATAAAGAAGTGATGAATGTTTGAGGGACTAGATATGCTTACCCTGATTTAAACATATCCAATACATGCATGTTCCATCATATGTTTCCCCACTTATAATGCACAATTTTTATGTTTTTATATATCTGTTAAAAATAAATTTATGTTTTAAAAACTACCCCAGCAACAAACTTATTGCATAATAAAGATAGTGGGTGAAAAGTACATTTAATTTTTCTCTTATCATGCCCCCTGGACAGTTGGGAAATTTAAGAAGCATGATATAAAAAATATGGCAATATTAATCCTACAGAAGAAAAGTGGTCTGTAGCCATTTTGGTATGGATGAATCCTATGGAGCATAGAAGCTGTAGTGCTCAGTCTAGTGGGAGCTCTTTTCCCTTTACATAAGTTCTTTCCTGATCTTCAAGCCTCTATAATAATTTCTTAAATATCATAGTTTGTCCCCACTCCCTTCATCTCTACATTCAGGTTGTAGTGAAGGGGATCCAGGAGCATCAGGAGGAGACAGTTGGAGGAGACAGTTGGTAGTTCCTTCTAATATTAAGGCAGCTTAGCATTAGAAGGAAGTAAGTGGTTGAGAATTCAAAGACAAGGAAGTGGGACTGGTGGAATGTGAAGCAGTCCTCTGAGATTCCCTGCATATTAGGGCAGGGCCCCCAGTAAAAGACTGTTGTCCTGTGTTCCTGATAGAAAAGGAAAGGAACAGCATCTATTGGGTCATTAATTAGACATTTACATCCAAAGAGGAGCATGTACTCTAGCTAGAGTACATTTTCAACATGATTGATACCAAATGAGATCAGTTACTTCATGGAAAAGTTGTTCTCCAACAACTGTGAATATAGATAAATGGGTAACTGAAAAATCTAAAAATGACTGAAGTTTTTTGAAAGCAATTAAGAAGCAATTACTTATAATTGCCAAAAAAGTCATAGTTTTCATTTTCATATAATAAGATTGCTTTTATGTATGATTTGTTTTCATAAATACATATACTAATTTTTTTCAGCCTCTTCCTTCTACTTTGGTCACATGTCTATCTGAGTTATTAAACTTTTTGGGCAGTTTTTATACTTTTTGTGTTACAACTTTGTACATGACAAGTCATATAAAAAGCTGGTACTTTTTGTATCATAAAAATGGCAGGTGATCATTTTTCTGGCTAGTAATATGTCATTTGATCCAATATACATTCATGTTTCAACCAATTTGAATTGTTGGACATCCATTCAGGTTGACGCAACAGAACAACACACACTAGATATCTTAGAACAACAGGAATTTATTTCTCATAGTTCTGAGGCTGGGAAGTCCAAGACTAAATCACCTCCAGAGTCAATGTCTTCTGAGGCCCCATTTCCTGATTCATGGACAGCCATCCTCTCCATGTGTCACCACATGCCAGAAGGAGCCAGGGGCTCTTTGGGTCTTTTTTATAAGAACACTAATTCCACACAGGAGTACTCCACCTTCATGATCTAATCTGTTCCCAAAGTCCCATGTCTTCATACTATCACATTGGGAGTAAAGTTTCAACCATGAATTTTGGGGGGATGGGAGTACAGATACAAACACCCAATCTATGGCAGGAGGTAAGAAAACATTACCCATGTGGAAATTAAGTGATGCAAAGGTATAGTCATTACTTTCAAGTAGCCACAGGTTGAAGAAGTGTTTTCTCTGAAGAGTTAGATACTCAAACTTTCCTTTTTTAAACATTTATTTGACAAACTTTAATGTCTTGGTGCCACAAAATAAACTAAAATCCATTCTTTTGATCTGCTTACTGTAGTGAGAAGTGTAAGATATCTGTTAGTGTTTACATAAGGCTTTCCTGCTTCCTGAATTTTCATTGACACTCAACAGATTATGTTTATTCTAATACAATGCAACTTGACCCAAGGACAGTGCAGACCTCCAGGTAATTTGCAATAGGTTAACTCACCTAATTTCCATGGGACTCACTCTGTTTGAGTTATTTGTTATAATCTTCCTAAAAGTAAATGCACTGAAAGAAATAATTACTTTCCTGTAATAAAGGAATGGATCAAAGAACCTTGAAAAACAAGAATATTTCTGAAAAGACAAAAGTCCTGAAAGGTATACTGTTTGCATAGGAGTGACAGGAAGGAAACATAGCACAATATTATTTTTTCTACTGTACTCAGAGTGATTTCCAAAAGGGGGGAAAAAAGACAAACTTGAACACACTCATAGAAACTTTGAGTCATTGGACATTTTTGCCTGTGACTGCCTACTTAATCCAGGAAGAAAGTGAACATTCATGAGTCAGAGCCCTTAGCTTTGCCGAGTTCACTTAAAAATGACAATGGAATATTGTAGAAGAGGAATTTGCATTGAATAATCTGGAAAATATTTGAAATACACCAGCACTTAGTCAGTCATATTTGTCTTCCATGTGGGTGTGCAAAAAATAGGATTGTCTAAGGAAATCTGTTCTTCTATGGGAATGAGCTCACTGTTACTGGAAGCTACAAAGTGTCCCATAGTCTCTAAAGAAGGCCTGACATGGCCAGTGATGGGACAAGTTAGGGTTAGTACAATCCCTCATTGAGATGGTGTGCATCCTGATCAAGGGAAGGAATAAATCATTTCTTAAAACTTTGTTTCAGTTTATTTAACCTTTATTATAAAGAAAGGTAAGTCTAGTTATAGTAGAACCTACACATTATCAATATTTCAAATATTTATTTATGATTGGAAAAATAATTAGTCCTCTCATCATCAAGCCATGGTAGCAGGAAGAAAAGGGCAGTAATCTTAAGAATTCACACAAAATAGATGAATTGTTTTCTCTTAAGAAAACAAAACATGATGTTATAAGAAAAATCAAATAAAGGCAATGTGTTTGGATCTGGGACTGGATGAGATGGCATTAGGAAGTGACTATTAATGAGAGATAACTGTGTGAGTGTGGGAAGGCCAGTGGGCATCCAACAAAAGGAACCACTGTGCTTGCAAAGGCCCCTGTCAGAGAAGACAGGTGGTTCAATAGAAAGCAAATAACAAATAGTGTATAAAAAAGTTTTCAGGATAGGTTAAAACAACAAAATGTAAGTGTATACTCATTACAACTGATCTACCTTAAATATAGGAACACAAAGTGGTTAAAAATAAGAATAGACTTAAGGACAGGAGGTATTACCAGAAACAAAGAGAGACTTTTAAAGTGATATAAAGGCAGTTATTCAGTAAGGTGAGATTATTCTAAATGTCTACACCCCTAATAAGCTTCAAAATATGCAAAGCAAAAATGGCAGAAATTGTAGCAGAAATAAACAGATCCACAATAACAGAAGGAAATTTTGCCACATCTTTCTTAATGCAAGATAAAAACAACAGAGAAGAAATTAGTAGAGATATGTAAAAATATAAACATCTGTACACTTAAGTTAACTATATAAATACAACTCTGCAGAATGGCAGAATAAACATTCATTTCAAGAGCACAGGGTATGGTGGTGCATGACTGTAATCCCAGCACTTGGGAGGCTGGATCAGCTGGGCTGTGCAGTGAATCCCTGTCTCAAAAAAAAAGCACATTTATAAAAATTGACAATAAATGAAGCCATTAAGCAAAATTTCTATAACTCTTCAGACAGCTGTGGTTAATTTTGACTCTTAATCAGAATTCCTTATAGTTCTTAACTGATTGACTAGATAATCATTTGAAATCATTATTTTAATAATGATTAATGGCCACATGATAACAATGATGGAGATTGGAGTGGTGCATCTATAAGCTAACAGACACCTACTATTGCTGGCAAACAAGGTTCTACCCAATGGGTTTCAGAGGAAGCACTGGCCCTGTCAACATCTTGATTTTCAGCTTCTAGTTTTCAGAGTACTGAGACAATAAATTTCTGTTGTTTTAAGACAGTTTATGGTACTTTGTTACAGCAGTTCTTGGAAGCTTATATAGTTTTTTTAATATAACAATAAAATTGAAAGTCCCTCATCAAGACTTAACAAAAAAAAATAAAGCTAATTATCAAGAAAACAAATGACAACAAATGCTGGTGAGCGAGGGTGCAGGGGAAAGGAACCCTTATCCAACATTGGTGGAAACATAAATTTAGTCCAGTCACAGTGGAAACCAGAATGAAAGTTCCTTAACTATCCCAGGAATAGGGGGGAGGAGAGGATAAGGGAATTGATGGAGGGGGTGAATTCAACTATTATATATTGTAAGAACTTTTGTAAATGTTACAATGTACCTCCAGTACAACAGTAATATAATAAGAAACATTAAAAATAGAACTACCATATGATCCAGCTATACCATTTCTGTATATATATACCTGAAGGATTTAAAGTCAGTTTACTATAAAGATACCTGAATATCTATGTTTATTATGGCAACATAACTTCACAATGAAGTTATGGAATCAGCCTAGGTGTCCATCAGAGAATTACTGAATAAGGAAAATATGGTATACCAATATAATGGAGTATTGTTTGACCATGAAGAACAATGAAATTATGTCATTTGCAGGAAAATAGAAAGGGAGACTACTAGGAATGTGGCAGGGGAAGGAGATGAGAAAGTGTAATAGAGGGAGTGAATATCATCAAAGTATGTCAATATGCCTCCATGGAAATGTCATAATGAAACCCAATAATATATGTTAATAAAAATTTTAAATTTCAAAAAAAATTAAAAAGAATGCTTGCAGAAATCACCAATATCTGAAATGCAAAAGTGATTATATTAAAACAAATCCTATAGATATTAAGAACAACACAAAGAAATATAATAAACCATTTCATGCAAATAAATGAAATGATAAAACTAAAGACAGATGACTAAAGATAAAATAGTTCTGTTACTTCTGGGTGACAGGGTCAGGTAAGTGGCATGGCTCAGTGGTTCTTTCACACAGATGTATTTTGCAGTATTTTTTAGGCAAACTTGGAATTAAAATTTCAAGCATAAACACATCTAAGAAGCAGAGTTCAATGCATCTTCACATACTACTTATGCAACTTTATTAGCATTTTCCCAAAAGGTTTCATTTTACTTCACTGTCTTTTTCTCTGGCAAAATATTTTACAGGATACTTGCTCTCCATGAATGATATTGAAAACAAACCCATAATGTGAGGAGAGGAGAAGTTTAAAATGCAGATACCACCCCCCCAAGCCCTTTCATTACCTTTCTCTTCCTAAATTATGTGTAAAATTTTACAGGAATGAATTTCACTTAACAGGGATGCTTGTCATGCTGCTCAGTATTCTGCAAGTTGTTAAGCATCTTCTATTCTTGGGCTATTGGTTGCTCTCATCACCAAAAAAGATTGGACTTCAAATGGGTTTTCTACTGAATAAGACATTGTATGAGTTGGAAATCATTAAAGATGAAACATCAACAACAAAGACAAACAAGGTTATAGGCTAGTGTTTCAGAGCTGAAGAGGACAGCAGGGAAACAAGACAAAAACCTCAGCACCAGAAAGTCTCTGTTTACTTTTGAAACAGATTTATAGAAAAACATGCCTGTTTACCTAAAATAACAAACCAGAGATGATCCCATCTTTGGATTTTTCATTGCTTGTTTTTAAGGTAAGCTTTCACTGTTTAACTGGACAGTAATGTTTCAGTGGGCTACAGTCTCCTGCTACTGCACACAACCAGAGGTTTGGTTCAGGTCTAACCTAACCCCCTGAGAGGTAGAAATGCTGTTGCAATATTATACTCCCCTTCTATCTGTTCTTCTGCTCTGTACAGCATGGGAATGATATATAGTGTGACATGGGACCATGTGCTACCCTGGGCAAACAATAAATTTTAATGGTTTGATATGAGACCTTTCATTCTGGGCAAAAACTTTGAAGCCATATATGATAATTTTAAAAAGTTATAAGAAGAGCTGTGACAGAATCTGAGGATGTAATAAAAGGCAAATAGGATATTACTTTTACTTCAACAGTACTTCTTATGTGCAGCTACTTGTCTGGGCTAGGGAAAGAAAAAAGGCTGATAACATGAAAGATTTAATTCATTTGAAATGCAAAACTAATTAGAAAGTAATCATAAAGCAGTATTTAAAATCCATGTTGTAGTATGGTCTGTGAACATGTATATTGAAGTGATGTGCTCAGAGTACCATTAAAATAAGGTGGTGTTAATGGAGGAGGTAGATTTTGAACTTTGGGATCCTGCCTTGCAGTTAAGGGTGTGGATTTCTGGAAAGCTGGAGGAGAAAATCTGACTTAATAGTCTTTTAACATTACTTAATGTTTTCTTTAATAAATCTATATCTACATAAAATTATGTATTTCTTAAAGATAAGAAAATTATCCTTGAAACTTACTATGTATATTGTCTAGAATAATGTTACACTAAGACATAAAACACATGCTCTATAGCTGAAAATAATCAGCTAGATGACAGACATTCATCAAAAGCCTAAAGGTCTCTGCTTGCTCAGGCTGACCAGCTGGTAGACAGCACAGGAAATGTTAGCATTTTAGTTGGACAATGCTCCCCAAACCTCAACCATTTGACTTAGAATTTTGTGAGTTTTATCATCTCCCATACCATATGTAGAATATATAGAAATATTTATTATTTCTTTGATCAACTCAATCATGTTAGTTATATGCTTAAAAACAATCTAACCAGTGTCACTTGTCAGAATAAAAGTAACAATGAAAGTAGATATAATACAAAACAGTATGGTTGATTTGAAAATAAAATCTAAAATGAAATAAATAATAAATATCATCAACTTATTTCTCACCTAAGGAGAAGTATGTCGATAAAAATAATGAAGCTGTTAATGATGTAATAGTATAAAGTGTCATTTGACCAAATGACACAATTAAAGAAAAATTGGGTTCCATTTCATGAAAATGATTGCATTATTTTGCTCTGAGGCTAACCAGGAATGAAAATTACATCTAACACATGTATCTCTTGAGAAAACATAACATATTTTGTTCACTATCACCAACAGTTTTGAATACTAAGTATCAATTTTTATTGATGTGATTCTTTTTCAATACAATTATATTCTAAGAAACCATATGAAGCAATCCCCTAAACCTGCTTTTGTGAATCCTGTCCTATTAATCAACTGTTACAAACAAGTGTTTTGTATCCACTCATTTTTACCATCTAGTTTGGAAAAATATGCACGAATACCTTTGATCAATTATTTCAAACATATCCTCATAATATTCACTGTATTTCCAAGGTTGAAGTCAACATTGAGAGCTCTCTTTTTGTTTCTCTGCTTCTTCCTCTGTCTCTTTCAATACACACACACACACACACACATACACACACACACACACACACACACACACACACACACACACACCTCAGAGCCAATCAATCAGTAATTTGTATGAACCCTTTCTTTGATCTTGTTAAACTCATTACAGCCATCCCATTCTAAATTACCATAAGACCACCTATGTACAATTGTCATAGTTTCCTAACTGGTCTCCTGATTTGCAATTCTGCCTTGTTATATTTTACATATAACAGTCAATATTATTTTAGAATATTAGAAAAATCACTGCTTTGTTAAAAACTCTAGTCCAGTTATGGTGCAAGCCAAAGTGCTTACAGTGTTTTACAAAGCCCTACGGAATCTTACTTATTTGTTCATCAGCTCTTCTTTTGGAACTCAGAGAATTTTGTGTTTATTGCTCCATTCATTCTAAACCTATGTTAAGTGTGTGTACAATAAATAGTGATTGAATATAGATATCTATTTTGAGTAAGCTCTCACTAAGACTACAATTAAGAGAATCCACCATGTTGTGGTTCCAGTGTTTCTGTTTCATCCATGTGAGTAATGTGGTCTTCTACAGGAGTATTGATGTAAGAGGCATGAATTGTAAGAATAAGTGTTTATTGTTCAATTAAACAGAAAAAATCCAATTAAAATGGGCATATAACCTAAACAGACATTTCTGAAGAGGATATACAAATATCTGACAAATACATGAAAAAAATGCTCAAACCACTAATAATCAGTGAAATGCAAGTCAAAACCCCAGTGAGAAGTTATCGTAGCTCAGTCAGAATGTTTATTACCAAAAAGACAAAAAAAAAAAAAAAGAAAAAAGAAAATGCTGCTAAGGATACGGAGAAAGTTTCCACCCCTATATCTGTTGGTGAGAATGTAGAGTAGTACCTCTCTTATGAAAATCAAAATGAAGTTTCCTTTTAAAACAAGGAATACCCTTCCACATGATTTAGCAGTTTCACCATTGGGTATGTAACCAAAGTGACTGAAATTAGTTTAGCAAAGAAACATTTGCTCTCACATGTTTATTGCAGCACTATTCTCAATGGCCAAGATATGGAGTCAACATAGGTGTCCATCAATGGTTGAATGAATAAAATAAATGGTATATACACACAATGGAATATTATTGAATTATAAAAAGAATGAAATTCTGTCATTTGCTGCCACATGGATGGAATAGGAGGACATTATGTTAAATGAAATAAGTCAGGAACAGAAAGGGAAATCCTGAATGTTCTCATTTATATGAGGAAGTTGAAAAGTTGATTTCTGAAAAGTAGAGGATAGAATAATAGATACAAGAGCCTCGGAGAAAGGAGCTAGGGGGTGTTAGAAAGTGACTTGTTAATAAATAGTGGGGTACCACTGGGCAGGAGGAATAACTTCTAATTTTCTATAGCAAAATAATGTAAGTATAATTAGCAGAAATTAACTAATACATTTCAGAATAGCCAGCAGAGAGGATTTTGAATGTTTCCAACACAAAAAATGGTAATTGTTCAAGGGGATGAATATATAAATTTCCCTGATTTGATTTTTTACACATTGTGTACATGTAGGGAAATGTTACACTGCATCCCATAAGTATGTGCAATTATGTGCCAATTTAAAATGTAAAGATACATTTGAGTGTATAATTATAATCATATAAATATTGGAAATAGTGTATTTTATTTTTTATTATTCAGACTCTAAAATCTATTATATAGTTTCTATTTACAATGTATGTTCATATCCTACCACAAAGTATGTAACACATCTTAGAAATTTTTCCATTAAAATTTAATGTCAGTACCTTAAATTTAATCAGATTATGGCTAAAACTGAAGAAAGCAGACATTCATATCTATGCTTTTAAATAATGCAGGTGTCCTTTATTTATTTATACATGAAGCAATACTTTCTAAGACTGTTTCCTTTCTATATTTTTCAACTTGGTTTTTATTGTACCAAAATCATTAACATTAGATTTGCTCATTTAACAAACCTTTAAGTGCACAATAGATTATTGGTGGGCTAATGGTACAATGGTGAACAGTAGACCTCTAGAATTTATTCATACTGCTTATCTGTAACTCTATGCCTGCTACTTGGTTGTAAGCCATTTATTGGCTGAACTTGGGTGACCAGAGCTGTAAAAGAATGGGGGGACTACCAAGTCTCGCTCAATAGCCACTTCAATGAAGCATACTACTGCTTTTATAAAATCCTTTTACACAGAGAGCATTTGGTCAGAAAAAGCATGCAAAGTACTACATGTCAAGGTTACATTAGTACAGGGAAGCACAGTTAAAATTAATTCTTTGTTATTTCTCTTTTAAAATGGGAACAGAGAGGCAGGAAAAACACACGGTCAGCAAAACCTTCTTATTTATATCTGAAGGACACGAAGCCATCTGGGGAAACTTGAGCACTGTTGTTTTGTGGACGTTGGTTCTGAGACCTTTGTGTTTCTTAGAGCTTTCTTAGAGCTTTCTCACAAGGCCAGAGGCCAACTCACACAGGCACAGTCCCACTGCTGGCTCTGACACTTGGTAACTTCCCTTTATTCCTAGCCTGTGGCAACCATCATTCCAGTCTTTGATCCTATTGATTTGGTTATTTCACATACCACATATAAGTGGAATCATGCAGTATTTATCCTTCTGTGACTGGCTTATTTTACTTATCATAATATCCTCAAGGTGCATCATTAATGTTGAATGTTGGAGAATATCTTTCTTTTTAATGATAAACAGTATTTTTGTATATGTATGTACTATGTTTTTTTAAATCCCCATTCATCTTTCAATGTACACTTAGGTTGTTTTCAAACCTTGAGTATTATAGATGGAGCAGCAATGAATACAGAAGGGCTATCCTGATTTCAATTCTCTTGAATAAATACCCAAAAGTGGGATTACTGGATCATATTGTAGTTCTGCTTCTAACTTTATGAGAAACTTCTCCACTGTTTTCCATAGTGGTTGTACCATTTTGCATTCTTACCAGTTTTTCATATCCTTGTCAACACACACTTTCTTTTTCTTTCCTTCTAAATTTTCTTTTTCTTTCTTGCTTTCATTTTCCTACTCCTCTCTTTCTTTCTTTCAATAATTGCCATCTTAAAAGACATGAGGAAATATTGCTTTAATTTGCATGTCTCTGATAAATAGTGATATTGATCACTTTAAAAAAAAATCTACCTATTGCCCATCCATATGTATTCCTTAGAGAGATGTTTATTTAAGAACTTAGCCCATTTTAAAATTTGTTTGTTCATTAAGTTTTTACTATTGAATTATAGGAGTTCCTTATATATTTTGGACATTAACTCATGCCAGATATATGTTTGAAAATATTTAATATTTTCTGTCACTATGTAATTTGGTCTTTTCATGTATTGTTTCCTTTGATGTGGAGAAATTTTTTACTTTGAGGTAGTCTTATTCATTTTGGTTGCCTATTCAACCAAATACCATAAAGATTTACCTGTATGTTTTCTTCTAAAAGTATTACATATGAAAAGCTCACCACTAGCAACATACTTAATGGTAAAACCTGAAAGTTTTTCCTTTATCAAGAACAAGGCAAGAATGCCTACTGCTGTCACTTTTATTCATCACAGTACTGGAAGTATTAGCCAAAGCAATTAAGAAAGAAAAAGAAATAAAAACCATCTAAATCAGAAAAGTAGAAGTAAAATTGCTTGCAGATGACATATGTTGTATAGTGAAAATACTTTAAATAAAGTTGCATGATATAGAGTCAACATACAAAAATCAGTTGAATTTCTATACATTTAAAATAATCTGAAAAAGAAGTTGGAAAGAGATTCCATTTACAAAAAAGAACAAGATATGTAAGAATGAACTTAATTAAAGAGGCAAACAAACTTATTTAGGCTTAGGGAGACTTGGAGCCTGTTTCTGGAATCTATGTGGGATGAATGTGACATGTTTCTTTTTATCTTCATAATTAAGTGTATTCTCCCTTTTTTGATTAAAAGACAAATTCCTGAAAACTAGTTCAATAGAAGAGTGGAAATGGGGGATTGACTAAGCCATATCCTTGCCAAGGATTAACTGGGAACACACAGTTCAGAAATCCCTCCCACTTGGGCGCCATGTTTTTACTCTCACATCTAACCGCTTACCACCTCCTATTGAACTAACTGCAGCTAGTTAGTCATAAAGATCCTTGCTATGAATTTCTGGAATGCTAGAGTACTTAATTCAACTATATGAAATTTAATGTCTATTGATAAAATCTGAAATTTTATATCTATTGAGAAAATGGAAGTCAAGGGAAATGTTTATTGATAAGTCAATTAGGAAAAAAAAGGTTACTGTAGTTTTGTCCAGCTGGAAATACCTCTTCAGGTTGACAATCTGTAATAATGCTTAGCACTATTCTCTCTTTACCTGAAATGCTATTTAATTTTTCAATATCCCAGGGGAAGTAAATTACACTGATATATTGCATTGCATCAATTAAAGATTATAAATACAATGCTAACATTTCTTTCTAGATTTATTGGCCATTGCCACTGGTAAAAATAGGATTTACTAGAACATACCTAGAGTACAATAAGTAATAGTAACATAGTAACACATAAGATTGAGAAAGTGTTTTTTCCTTCTTTTGTAACCATTTTAATATGAAATTTAGTTGACATTATTAAACTGACTTAGCTTTATTGTTATCCAAATACTCATCAGATAAATTTTTATGTTGTATATGGCACATGGTAAGACAAATTCATTTCTCAAGGAGATTATAGCCAAAAGCATAATCAATTTTTATGCATTTTAGTGGGTGAGTTACTCCCTGATTGTGAGTTCATGCTAAGACAAAATAACTCTCAATAGTAGGAATCATTGCTGAGAGCATGGAATCTGGAGTAAAACTGTCTGAACTTAAACTTAACTGTGTTGATCACTAACTTGAATATCTTGTACTATTTCCACATCTGCAAAATGGAATAATAAAACATTTCAAAGGACTACTTTGAAAATAAAATGAGTAGGTTTTAAATTCATGTGATTATTATGGGAAAAGGAAATTTATGTTAAAAACTGAGAATGTAAGTGAAAACATGTAAATGGATATGTATAAAAGCAGTCTGAAAAGAAACCTCTTAAGATGAGCATCTCTGGAAGATGTAGTAGTGACTGACATTTTAGTTCTCAACAAAGCAATTAGAAAACCTCCATTTTATTGGGACCAAAGACTTTTTTAGAAGGTATCACATGTTTTTCACTCTCTCTTAGAAACTGTTTCTGGAAAAGTTATTCACCATGAGCAGATTATAGATTCTGAGTATAATAAACTCACTGTTAGGAAGGAAAAGACTTACAAATGCATTGAACCCTCATGGACATGTTTGCAGATTCAGGTACTTTGAATTGAACTACTAGGAAATATTTATTTTTTCTGCCCAAGACAATTTCTATTTTATTTCTTTGCCTCACCCACATTCATTATGACACTGCTTCACATGAGACTGTTTTGTTAAGATAACTTTAAATGTGTTCTGCTCCTGTCTGTGATTATAATGAACTTTTTTGAAATTTTGCTATAGTTGTATGCATTTGAGAGCTTCAAATTAGATCATATTTATCTTTCTGGCATGATCAAGTGACCTATCTACCTGTCTATTACCTATCATCTACTGCAAAACAGTAAAGTTAGTTTGAATTTGTTTCAATGCACTCCTTGGTACCAGAGAAATTTGGGATCATTTCTTGACAGAATAGTTCTCTGAGTTGGTACCAGTGGGAGGGAAGAACACATAAGGAAAGGGTATAGGAGGGTGGATATGGTGGATATATTATGTACTTATATATTCAAATGGAAACATGAGACCTGTTGAAACTATTCCAGGAATGGAGAGGGGTGAACAAAGAAGAATGATGGAGGGGATGAATTTAACTGTGATATGTTGTAAGAACTTTTGTAAATGTCACAAATTTACTCCCAACACAACAATAATATGATAATAGAAAAGAAAAAAGTATTTTTAACACATAAAGGGGAAAGGTCTCATTCACTATATACTTTAAATGATAGCATCTCTAGCTATGAAAACTTTTAAAATGCATTCCTCTAGAACTGTCTGTGCATATTTTCAATGTTTTTCTTCATAGTTTTGGGGGCTGATATCTCAGTTTTTTTCATAATCATCTCTAGTCCCTACTTCTAAGTATTAAATATCGTATTTAAAAGTGCCATTTGGAAGGCAGACAGCTGAGTCCTTGGTTTTATATATATTTTACTGAGATCACTCATTCAGATCTGACTGGTAAACACAGGTGATGAAGTAGATGTTAGGAGAGTTTCTTACTTTATACTTTCTCTTCTTCTTTGCCTTTTTCAAGATGAATTTTGTTGGTTAAACAAATAAAAGAAACACCAAAGCATAAATAAATAATAGTATATGATCTAAAACCCATAAACTTATAACTTTAAGAAAAAAAGATTGTCATTTATAAAAACTGCATTGCAAGAAGAAAGAGAGGAATTGCTCATCAGCAAGAAGTTGGAGAATTCCATAGTTCGGTTGTTTGATATACCAAATACAGCCTTCTTCTGTGCATGAATAGTATTACAACATCTTCCAAGAATTCCCTTGTGCTCAGCAAGAAGTGTAATGGGCTCAATAATTTTTAGTCAAAAAAAAAAAAAAGAATGACACCCTGATAGGCTGAGGAACTCTGGTGATAATCAGCAGGGGTAAAGAAAGGACCTCTTTGAAGTTTACTGACTTATAATTTAATTACCAATTTAACTATAAATGAAAGAAATTGAATATCTTGTTCAATAAAACTAATTCTAAGGCCTCCCTTAGAATCAGTTCAGGGCACTAGAACTTTGAAGGACTTTGAAGATCTAAAACGTACTTGCAATTTTTTTCCAGGGAAGAAAGCATCAAGCATTCCTGTGGCAATTTAACCCTAACCTTTAGAATATGTGACATGAATTTCTGTTAATTATGAAAGCTGCTCTGATCTGAACTGCACATTCAATGACAGTGGTGAAGAAAACCCTTCAGTTGCTTGCACACAATTTTAGTGAAGATGTCCAATGCAAGCTGGTCACATCACAATGACTCTGGTCTACATGTAATTTCCTAAAAGTAAATTTACTCTTAGTTCTGATGTTAAAAATACAGCTCTATCAATGTCACCTTTATGTCAGCAAACAGATTAAATGCTTCTAATATCCAGTGTAATGACATTCTGTATGGTCTAGATCACATTTGTGATAGTATATTTGATACAGTTGTAAACCTTGGAAGACTATGCCTGACTAAAAGAATAGATTTTTTTTCTGGTCTTAAATACATTACAGTTGCCAGTGTAAATCACTTGTCAGTCTATGGAAAATGTAATACTGTTTTAATCTGGAAAAAAAGGGAAGAAATAAAGTACAGATAATCTTTTTGGCCATTTTCTTGGCACCATCATACATTGGAGACTGACAGGTCCTTCACTTGAGTGACAGGTGTCCTTTGAAATGCCTGTGACTCTGTATCTGTACAGACTGTTGAAATGCATATTTCCTTCCTTATCGAAAAGGAATGGATGGGCAAGATAGGTGCTGTTAACATTGCAAATAGCTCCAGAATTATTCATTGTCAGCTCCAGGCAAAGAATAGGAGGAAAGTTTTATTATTCACCATGCACAATAGCAGGATGCTTAATGATTCTCAGTTACCTTGGCAGAATTGTCTGTCGACCTCAGGCAGTAGCAGTGGGTGACACAGGTCTGGCCAAGTGTTAGAGCAAGATCATACATTCTGGTCCCATTTTAATTTCTAATACATTAATCTTTCCCTCCCAGATGCACAATGAATATTCCATAGACTCTTGTTTGTCAGAAGCTGTCTGGCTTTCATCTATTCAGGTGGTTTCATTGACTGTGAAAGCATGCTTCAAAGGCCTGATCAGTCAATGACAACTGTCTCACAATAGCATTGAGTAATGCTTCCCTTTTTTCTTTTCAGGCATGTGATAGACAACTTTGACACCTGATCTCTGGGGACCTTATGGAGTCACTCAGAGTTCTTAAGAGACTTCCTTTACTTTATCATTCCAGAAAGAATTGTCACAGGTGAATGTATCGCTCTTTCTCAGGAGCTGAACCTGACCCTTGAATCCATCTCATTTGCACTGCAGGTTTCACGATGAATTAAAATGGATTAAGTTGGCTTAGTGCTGTTTTACAAGCAAGTGGAAAGCAGTGCACCATTCATTTTTAATTTTAATCCTTTGTCTTAGCCTGCTAATTACTATTGTTTTAAGTTCGTTATCCTGGCATGCACATTGTTACTAGTTGGATGCTAATGCTTGTCTGCAGTGTCCTTACTTTCACAGGTACTGACCCTTCAATTGTCAAATTAGTCCATGTCATTGTTGAACAGTTGATTCTGTAATCTACAATTCTCTCTTTGAAATTTCATTCTTCTCTTGTCCCTAATTAATTAAGCAACAACCTCATTGAAGCAGCTTATGCGCAGACTCAAGTTCAAAGGCATTGAAAAGGAGAAACTGGAAATTGGAGATGTAATTCCTTAAGTTTCTCTGTCAACGTTGGGTCAGACAAATTCTACCATACCACAGGTTTTGTCTACAAAGCTTGCAAAATGTGGGCATAAAAAGCAAAAGCAATCTGAGCTGTATTTCCTATCTTCTCAAAACTTTTCAAAGCTTCCATTAAGTGTAAGTGGGATGCTGCAATACTGAAATTGAGAGTAAAGCGTAAGGAAGAAAAGACACTGCTGAGAAGTGGTATGAAAAGAGGAAGCAGTCATAAGATTTAAGAAACTCACTCCTGGTACAGATCGAAGTGGCTAATATAATCTTCCATTTCAATGGGAGAATTATCTCCACAGTGTCCTCATGGAGTTCAGGCAGCTCTCTGAATACATTACATGAAGAGGACTTCACAACTTCACAATTACAAAGTTCTCATCATTTTAAAGTCCATCTATTATGAATTGAAATTCAGTCCCTGAAATTTCTGTGCATTGGTCATAGTTCTATGTTCTGGAGCTATGCTACACTACACTACACACACACACACACACACTGCCTATGTTATATGACTACATTTCAAGTATTTGAACATTTTTATTCCTTAAGTAGCAAACTGTTGCGATCTTATTATTCTAGTGAGTTTCTCCTCTGTACATTTCTCTTTGATTCTTTCCAATGTACAGTTTTGTGAAACATTTGAGGAGGTGGGTGTGGTGGCATGTGCCTTTAATCCCAGATACTGGGAGACATAGGAAGGAGGACCTTGGTGTGAGGCCTAAATGCAAAATGCAAGCCCTATATGAAAAATAACTAAAGCAAAAAAAGGACTAGGACATGGCTCAAGTGATAGACATCTGCCTTGAAAGCACAAGGCCCTGAGTTCAAACTGAAGAAAGAAAGAAAGAAAGGAAGGAAGGAAGGAAGGAAGGAAGGAAGGAAGGAAGGAAGGAAGAAAGAAAGAAAGAAAGAAAGAAAGAAAAGAAAGAAAGGTAAAAGTAAAGAAAAAAATATTTGGGAAATAATTCTCTTGTCCATGAAGACCAATAAATTCAACCAAAACATAAATCCCTAACCACCATTTGTACCAACAATGCCAATCTTAACTTTCTTGCTTTGCTTTGATTACTCATTACAGTGGAAGAACTAAAGTCCCATAGACTCTTGTCTCTCCCCTTGCTGTCCAAAGACTGCACTTGCAGTTGTCCCTACTTTGCCTACATTGGCAATTTGTCTTTCTATAAGACTCACTAATTAGAGATCAGCCATGTCATTTTCAATAAAAGCATCCTCCACATTGACCCTTAGTTCTCCTCTATTTCCCCCTTTCCTCTTGCTTTTGTAGAAAATTAGTATGGATTTGCTAGCACTCAAAATATCCACTTCTTCCTGTTCTATTAATTCTCAGCCTGCTCCATGAAGGTTGTTGCCAAACTGCTCCAGGTCAGTGTTGTTTTCATTGTATTCCATATTGCCAAAATCAATTATTTCATCACTATTTTCTCATTCACTATGTCTCTAAAGAGCATCTGAGTTGGCTGTGCTCCCTTCTTGAAACACTTTCTTATCTGCGGTAGCACCAGGGTATCCTGGTTTACTTCAGACATCACTGGCTACTTCCTTGTTTTCTTTGAGCTTCTCTTTCTCACTCTGATTCCTATATTCTGAAGTTTCTAGTCTTTAATCTTTGGCTCTTTCTTTATATCTGCATTGACATGTTTAGAGATCTCATCTGATCCCCTGACCTTAAGTGATATCTGTATGTCAATGTAAATTTCCCTCTAATATAGGATTCTCCACTCAACATATCTGCTTAGTTTTATAATAGGTATTTAATCTCTTACATGTTTAAAATGAAGCATTTCACTTTGTTTCCTATAATGATTGGTGAGATGACTGGAACAATCCTTTTCCTTCTCCAACCTGAGATAGCTAAAAGAAACAAGGAAGACATTTTAAGTCCCCTGAAACACAATAAAAAGTTGATCAGATAATAATGAAGTAGCAGGTCTAAAGTGGTGATGAAACTGAGAGAAAAATGAGAATGATACCTATTGTAAGATGAGAAGAACAACAGTAAAACCCATTACCCACCCAGGCACACCTATAATCCCACTAGGTGCACACCTGCAATTTCAGTACTAGGGAAGGTTGAGGCAGAAGAAATACACAGTGAGATCCTGTCTCAAAAACAAAACAAAGCAAAGCAAAACAAAACAATAACCTAGACCCATAAAAACTTGGGAGTCCAGGGTTGTGGTGGCTCACAACTGTACTCCCAGCTATGTGGGAGGTAGAGATAGGAGGGTTGTGGCTTGAGGTTGGCCCAAACCACAAAAAACAAGCTGGCATGGTGGTATACATCTGTAATCCCAGCTATGCAAGGGGTAAACATAGAAGAATCACAACATGAGGCCAGCCCAAACTGGGGGCCAGCAAAAGGAACTGGGGGTGTGGCTCATGGGATAGAGCACCTGCGTAACAAGTACATGAGCCTGAGTTCAAATGCCAGTAGAACTTCATTCCTTGGGAGGGTAAGATTTTGAAGTAGATAAGTCCTCACATGGAATTCGAACATGATTTTCATTTGATTGGACTCTGGGGAGAGGTTGCCTTCTGATTCCAGACAGCATTTAAATTGGTTCTCAAGACTTCCAGAGGCCTTGAGGAATAGTAAATCATAAATTCTCTCTAGAGGTAGTTGCATTCATTCTAAGTCTCAAACTTTAAACTACATATATGTATTATATATATATATATGTGTGTATATGTATATAGTCACAACTAAGGTATACATTCTCTAAGTATACACATGTGCACTATATGCATATATAGTCCTAATGTTTCTTTATATAACATCCAGGAAAGCTTTGAGAAATTTAAATCAGTTCATATTTATCCTTTTACTAGAAGTCTAAACCCAAAATTAGTCTTGTTTACAGTCTTATGTGATCTGACTTCTGAATTATTTTCCTTGCGCTGTACTCTCAGTGGCTTTATTGAGTATATAAGTTTCACTTTTTCCTCATACTCTTTGCACTTACTGATGTTTCTGTGTTGAATGAGCTCTTTTGTCATACAGAGTTTAGCACAAATGTCATTTTCACATCTAAGGCTACTGTGATGCACTATCTAACCCTCCCACCTCTTCGGTCATTTTACAGTTTGTCCATCCATTTTACTACTGAAATTTCTACTATCTAAAAATATCTTGATTATTTTCATTTACTTATAAGACCTTATCTGTATGGTTTACAATTATATTTCCAAAGCTTAAGTGTCTGACAAATAGTCTTGGTACAAAACTTTTCAGAATGATATGTACTTACTTTAGATCTTATTATTGACATAACTGATACATTTATTGTAACCATACCTTTTTGTAAAAAGATTTATAGTCAGAATTTTAGAAAAAAATTCTCCCAGTTTCCTATTTCTTAGCTTGCAAAAATTCTTAAATAGTGAGCAAGAAAATGTAGTTCAGACTACTTATAGTACCAAAGCTTTTTACTAACACTCTAGTGAAATGAGAGAGCTCATTTGTAGCATATTCAAAGGACCATGAATTTGTGTCATGATAAAGCTAAAATCATCTAAGTCACGAGTATTGAACATTCAATGTATAAAGCTATACATTTAAAATAAAATTGGCTCATTGGCCAATAAAGTATCGTCTGATGTATTTTTGAAAATGTATTAGGAACTCTAAAGAGCTAACTATGTGTACAGGCATTCAGGTAGTAAAGAGCAATTCAGTAAGGGATTGAAAGGGACCTTAAAGGAGAATGCATATTGGGCCAGCAGAGAGGAAAGGAGAGGGCATTTGGATGAGGAGAGGAAGAATTTTAGGGGGTGAAGGGTTTGCAGCTTTCTGACAATAGAATAGAGATGTATAAATTTTATGCATATTTGGGTTATGTGGAAGGAGAACCTAAAACAATCTTTGAAACACAACAAAGAACTACCAGAGAGTTATTTTAAAGTTAATGCTTTAGAGGAAACATGGGGCTCAATTGGAATTGTGTAAAAAAGAATCATGCTTATTGATAATTGCCAGCTTTTGTGAGGTGCTTTCTTTATAGCCAGATGTATTGGAGACCCTCTGGGGATGTTCAAGTTCAATTACCATCACCGCCCTGGTCACAGAGACTGTTTTCTTCCCCATTTTTAAAATGAGAAAGTAGAAGCTTAGAAGTGTTTGAGAACTTGTGTAAAGCAGCTGATAACATTGGCTCTCATCTTTCTGATTCTAAAAATCCATTTTCCAACTCAGTATGCCTTATTGAGCATTCAGGACTTTCTCTCCAACATAACAGAGTGAGGAGTTCCCCAGCTTATCATATGGGTCCCCTTTAAAATTTTGTTGTTGCTTCCTTGCTTGCCTATGTGTATTTGTGTATATGTGCATGCATACATGCACACCGCACCAGTGCTTCTATTTGTAATAACATGTTGGATTTACAGGGCCTTAGGTGTCCTTGGCAGGCAGCCATCTATTCTCACCTTCTCAGGCTTGTGGCTACAACAGTTGGCATTGCATTTTCCTGCCTGTTCTTTTTAGACATTTCTTCCATCTGATTAGTCATTTAAAATCTTCCTGCAGTGTTTGTTGATCTTCACCTGTTTGTTGCTTTTCCTGTGTTTAGAGGTTAAAATGCTATGTTGGTGCAAACTTAATAAAGCCTAACAAGACATGAATCCACACATGCATTTGAACCAAGCAGATGGCAAAGCATAGTTTGAGAATGGAATAGCTTTCTGATGTGCCTGCCTTAAAATAAGGAGAAAATTTCATTGCATATAATCCATAGACTAAGGAACTCAACCTAAAAAGTCAAAGCCCATTATACTAATTGGTTAATAATGGTTTCAGTAAAATTTTCTTTTAATTTGGTAGGTACAACCTCAGTGTATAACCCATTTCTATTAGATCTCATAATAAATTTGGTTGTAACTGCTAGCAATAACATTTTTTAGTAGTGTGTATCAAAGACTTGAGAGGGCAACCTAAATGTGGCTTCTGAATATAAATGGAAGAACCAGAATACCTAGATCCTACAAACTCTGAGAATTAACAATCTGAACCAAGAAAAGCAAGGATTAAATTTTAGTCTATTCAATTTACTGAAAAATCTCAAGAGATTAGTGAATATATTTTAGTAGAATTAAAGAAATGCTAACCTCCTTCAAGTGAAAATAATCAAAAACAACCAGAATGACTTTATTGGACAAAAACAGACTTACTTTGAAAAGTATAAACATTTGCTTGCTTTGATAGCAATTGGTATGTTCTAAGATAATCATTTCCACTTTGGCAACCTGCTTCCATGATTACGTCTTAGACCTTTACCTCAATGAAAACAAAAATACAGTTTTTTAAATAAGAAAAACATGGCATTTTTGCTAGTTTGAGATGAAGATAGCTATACAGTGAGATTCTTTGTGCAAAAACAAAATCTTAACCAACTTAGCTCTGCCTCTAACTTCCACTATGTCCCCCTTTCATCTTGACCTCCTCCTCATTTCCTCTCCACGTTACCTCACTTGTTGATATTTTATTGCTACTTCTCATTTTCAGGTAAATGTCAGTAAATTCAAGAAAAGAATATCTCCCTCTTGGGAAACCCTATAGACTGCATGGTCCTTCTTTAATTTCTCCCATTTAATTTTTCCAGCAACTATAGAAAAATTCTGTTGTTCTACCTTATTGTCCAATGAAACAAATTTTAAAATCTGTATCCTTCTGAATTTCCAACCTTTTGAAACTTCCTGTTCTCTCTAGTGCACTGTAGGATGTTCTTACTAAATAGAAACCACTCTTCCCAAAACCACCAATAACATAATTAACATGGGCCTGATAGTTTCAGACCTCTATCTAGACAGTACAATAAATTCCTCTTTCTATCTTGAGTTTCTGATGGTAACTCCCACAATGCTATTCTTTCCACTTACCTTTTCTCACATCTTTGCCTTTCTCTTTGTTCCTTGATGCTCTTAGTATGCACAATTTCCCTTTAAACATTGCTATTCCAAGAAACATGCCATTGGCCCTCCCTTCTTCTTATCTACACACTGTTCTTAATGAGTTTTGGATCTAATGCTTCTTTCTTGAAGACATACCTACAGAGATGACAGCTGAATGTCTGTACTATATGTCTTAGGGTCATTGGAAGACCAACTGATAAAACACCAAGGTTCCCATCTTCTCCCTATCCCCAAACTTGATTGTCTTCCTATATTATGAAGTTTAGACATTAGTAATACCATCTACTCAGTTCTAAAGTCAGAATACATCCTAGCAAATGGTCTTCTCTATGTGCCAACTTGCCACCACATCCTCTCTTTTCTTCCTTTTACATATCTTCCTATATCTCTTGACTCTGGTTATTTCAGTTTCCTTTAGCTTGCATGTAAATTACTGCTGTAGTTTATTCTGATTGTCAACTGTCCTGCCAACTTAGACTCCAATTTTTTGACTTAACTTCTGTGATTAAAATCTCTAAACTCTAAGTTTCCCTGCTGATTGAATCAAGACCAAGTGCATGAAGACAATATACAAAGCCTTTGAAGATCTGCAGCTCCTCCCTCACTTCCTGACACATTAATCCACCACCCTGGTTTTCAAGCCATATCAACACCAGCCCTTTCCCTATCTGTATTGTGTCCTCTTGCCACCCTGAAATTTCTGCCTTCTTTCCTCCCTCCTGCCAGGAGAGCTCCTACTAATCTTTCGATGTGCCTGCTAGGTTAAGGTCTTTTGAGTAACTTGCTATTTACAGTTTTAACTTTGTGTAACTATCTCTTACATAATTCCTATCATTGTAACTGCCTCTTTTTTGTGTGTGCAGACTGTTAGTTTCTTGAGAATGGAAATTGCAACCTTTATGTCAGTTGTAAGAATTTCAAATGATGCTTGGTGAATAATATGTGCTCAATTAATATTTATTGAATACACAGGTGGATAAATCTGTAAAAGATTAATATTGTGCCATTTTTTCATGGAAATATCAGCTTTAGAATTTTGTAAGTCTTGAGGGAATTTTGTTCCTAATACTGAGGAGTCCAAGAATAATTTATTAGTTTTACCTTGCATACCCAATGTCTCCATGTTCTTTTTAAAAAATAATTACAAAAAATTTTTTTAAAAAGCTGTTGAGGTTTGAACTCAGAGCTTTGTACTTGCTAGGTAGACATTCTACTTCTTTTTATTATTATTATTCATTTATTCACATGTGCATACATTGTTTGGGTCATTTTTTCTCCCTGCCCCCCAAGGCCTCCCTTTCCCCTCCTCCCCACCCCTCGCTTCCAGGCAGAACCTGTTCTACCCTTATCTCTAATTTTGTTGAAGAGATACATAAGCATAATAAGAAAGACAAAGCATTTTTGCTAGTTGAGTTAAGGATGGCTATACAGAGAGATTCCTAGTATTGCTTCCATGTACAAATGCGTTACAACCCAAGTTGATTCTAGATATTTTACTTCTTCAGTCATACCTCTAGCCCTTTTTATTCTAGTTATTTTGGAGATAGTGTCTTGCTTTTTACTAAGCTTCTTACCATAGCTAGGATGGCAGGCATATACCACCATGCTCAGCTTTTCTCAATTGAGATGGGGTTTCACAAAGTTTTTGGCCCAGGATGGCCTGGAACTGTGATCCTCCTGATCTCAACCTCCTAAGTAACTAGGATTAAAGGCATGAGCCATCCCACAGCATTTTTTATCTTCTAATTTTTCTTGGTGGTACTGAGGGTTGACCCTCTACCACTTGAGCCATTTCAGTCAGCTGTCTGTTTTCTGATGTTCATTTTACATTTACATATGATATTGTTCCACTTACTATATTATGGAAAATATATAGGGGAAAACAAAATGAATTCTCCAAAGGAAAGAAGACTCCTCTCACAAATTAACACAAATTGAGTTGAAAATCTATTGGGAAAAAATTAAACTTGAATCATTTAGATTGGCATACTAGTTCCTCTATCAAAAATATGATAAGACCCAAGAAAGAGCAGCCTATGAATTAGTGTAGCTTTTACTGACACATCCTAAAAATTGTTCTAATGATGTCTTTGTTAGAAACTCTCCTTCCTTCATTAAAATCAACAGAGTCTGTTAGTAGAGAATTTCAGCAAGTACATTCAAATCTACACATCTTCTATAGTATAGTCTTTAATCATATTTTCATGACGAGCTCTAGGCAAAGTACAGAATTTTAATGTGTAGATTTTTTTTTAATTTTGAGATGATGGGTGCTAAGGCAGAGTACAGACAACCTTCTATTTTGCAGAGTGATGTTGACACACATCTGCTCAAATACATTAATATTTCCATTCCAACTGACTAAGTTGGCAGGAACAAGCTTGTTCCCCTTTGTGAATACGTAACTAGGGAGGGGGGACTGGCGAAGGGGGCAGGAATTTTACAATTTAACAAGATATGTATTCCAGCACTTACTAAAAAAAATAAGTACCAGGTCCAAGTTGAGCTAATAAGCTAATGACTGCTTATCCTTTACAATTGAGCTTCAAAGGAACTCTTAACTAAATGAGCCAATTATTACATTGCCATATAATTTCTATTCCTTCCTGTTAAATCATGCATTTGGTGTTATATAGAAATTTTATGCTTATTAAAAATTATCCAGTATGTATGAGCTTATGAAAGGAAACCTCACTCAGATTTTTAAAAAGCAAATGAAAACCTTCAAATCTAACTGGTGCCATATGGTATACTCAGAAACACTTGTGAAAGAAAAGTTAAACCTTGAATATATTAATGATTTTTTACCAAAAGAGAAAAAAAATGCCTCTTTTCCATCTTTGCATCTGAAAAGACTTCAGAATAGGGCATTGTGGGACACATGTCTGTATAAAAACGTGAATTCAGCAAATCACATATATCTAGTATTGAGTTCACTATTGCGCTTACAAAGAACAAAACAAAAACCTTAACATTTTGCCTTAATACTTCTCAGCTATCTATATCTGATTTTCCACTTATACTTTTCTTCCTTATGTTTCAAACATCTCTTTCACCTGACCCTGATGTAAAGACAAAAGCATAACCAAGCAGGTGTCATCTGCACTAATGTGATGCTATTCCCTTGACACCCATTTTTGGCCTCCCTGTGAAGTCTCTTACTCTTAATTTATGCTAATATGTAAAGCATCTACTAAAGATGTTTTTTTCTTTCTCTCAAGATGAAAATGTGACCCATACAGATAACAATAGAAAGCAAAGACTTGTTGCATGGCTGGAGCACCTGAACCTCCACTTTCCTCTCCAGTGAACTGTCAACAGTAAGTGGTCCCACCATTTAATAAATCCCAAAGAATGCTTTGATTTGTTATGTATTAAAGAGTGAATGTCCTGAGTGCCTTACATAAATACTCTATCCATTGATATACATGTATTCTGTTTTCAAGGCATTAATAAACACAACTCATTTATTGAGATGGGATTATATTTTTCCTATGAAAGGTAAGAATAATGTGTGGAGCTGCATTTTTTTTCTTGGCCTACTGTCAACTGTGAGAATTTATGTTGTATCATTCACAGAGGGATAGAACGAAGCCCCCTGAAAAGAGACCTCAGCCTAAATGGCAGCTCACCACTTGTTTTCTCTTTAGTCTAAGTGCACTAAAATTACACTTTTTCCATTTTTTCTAGATGTCTTTTTCATTCATGACCCATTAAGTATGTGTATTTTCATATCCTAATATATCCTAATAAAATGGAAAAAACAGAATGTGTATTTTCTAAGACTATATGCATATTTTCCCAGGTCTTTTATATAATGATCATTTTCTGAAGAAATAGGCAATGAACACCTTCAAGACACCTAACATAACTCTAAACCTCTCAGTGAGTTTCTACAACTCCTTAGATTGGAAGTCAAATATCTTATGCCTTGATATGATACTATTGATTTCTAAGGAGTGCCTTTATATTTTAATGTGCTTATTTTTCAGCCATTAAGAAAATAAATTTTTCAGGTGCTAAACTTGGATGACATTGAAGAAGAATATGTTTAATTTTTATATAAATAGCAATTGTTGTTTATCAACCAGTAGGAGGGAAGTAGAAAAGTATTTAGTCAATTTATTTAATAATTTGTGTGCCTCCCAGAATGCAGCTCTATAGTTTAAACAAAGGCACACTTTAATGCACCTGAAAATGAAATAAAATTATCAACTGAGAAAAGTAAAATGTCCCTGAAATTAATACAGTCCATTGTATAAAGACCATGGGAAACCCAATAGTTACACTAGCCATTTTGAGGAATAATTGGTTTTATTTTTATCTATTTATTTATTTTTATTTCCTTTATTCATATGTGCATACAATGATTGGGTCATTACTCCCTCCTTCCCCCCACTCCTTTGCCCTCACCTCCTCTTTTTTGCCCCCACCCCCTTGCTTCCAAGCAGATACTGTTTTGCCCTTATCTCTAATTTTGTTGAAGAGAGAGTATAAACATTAATAAGAAGGACCAGGGGTTTTTGTTAGTTGAGGTAAGGATAGCTATATAGGGAGATTCCTAGTTTTGCTTCCATGTACATATGTGTTACTTTCTAAATTGATTCTTCTCGAACTAATCTTTTCTCTAGCTCCTAGTCCCCTTCTCCTACTAGCCTCTGTTGCTTTGAAGTTTCTGCATTAGTTCCTTTGCATTGAAGACATTAAATGTTATCTTTTTTTTTTTTTTGGTTACCTACCTATCCTCATATCTCCCTTGTGTGCACTTGGCTTATTATGTAATCAAAGTCCTATCCCCTTGTTGCGTTTTCCCTTGATGTAATGTCCGCATATGAGGGAGAACATACGATATTTGGTCTTCTGGGCCAGGCTAACCTCACTCAGAATTATGTTCTTCAGTTCCATCCATTTGCTTATGAATGATAAGATTTCATTCTTCTTCATGGCTGCGTAAAATTTCATTGTGCATAAATACCACATTTTCTTAATCCATTCGTCAGTAGTGGGGCATCTTGGCTGTTTCCATAACTTGGCTATTGTGACTAGTGCTGCAATAAACATGGGTGTGCAGGTGCCTCTGGAGTAACCTGTGTCACATTCCTTTGGGTATATCCTCAGTAGTGGTATTGCTGGATCAAATGGCAGGTCTATGTTTAGATTTTTAAGAAGCCTCAAAATTTTTTTCCAGAGTGGTCGTACTAGTTTACATTCCCACCAGCAATGTATAAGGGTTCCTTTTTCTCCACATCTTGAGGAATAATTGGTTTTAAAGTTATATATCTAAATTCAGAACGTAATTTAGGTATCTAGATATAAACTGAAAGTTGTGTCTATAAAAATAAGTATTTTTCCATTTGTCATCATCTGATAGTTCCTAGGATTTATTCATGGGATCAAAAAGAGATATCTAAAGGTTGAACCCATTATCCTGGCAAAGGACTAGAATTTTTTATTATTTGAAATTATGACCTGAACCTTAGCATATGTGGCAAAAATTTCAAAGAAATGCACAGTTATGGAAGAAATGAGGACAATAAAAAGGACATTCACAGTAAAAAACATACTAACAATAATGGAAGCTTCTAAACCATGCAGAAAAGTTAGGGGTTTCATTTGAGGAGTGACATCAGGGTAAGAGAAAACAACAGATGCAGAGGAGCTTATTACTTATCAAGATTTTCAGATCACCATTCAAGTCCACTGCATTATTAATCAAACATGAAATACCCAGCAAGAGTATAAGGGTCTCATGATGAAGGGGATGAGGCAGAATTCCTGGGAGAGAGACTGATAAGGCTGAGTCAGCAGATGAGATGTTTGAGTTCTTGGGAGTTTTCATTTTTTATTTGTTCAGGGTCACAGTTCTTTACGTCATATTATAAATGGGCAAATCAGGAAATTTTGAACTGGAATCATTCTGTGGTGGAAACAGGGCTTCTAAACCCTTAGGGAAAATAATCTTGCTAAATTTTTCCAGAAAATTACTTAAGACTAAAAGGTGCACCTTTCTCAATGTTCTAGGAAAATAACAAAAGAAGAAGAAAGATGGAAACTTATGTAGAATCACAGTTAACTAAATGAATGAGAAAAAAAGGAAAGCAAAAGACAGTGAGAGGCTCCTTCTAGTGCGACAAAAGCCATTTGAAGTTTTACAGTGAAATGACATACGTACACAGAAGTGGTGTGACTGCAAAATTCTACTTGCTTTTAACCATGGTAGAATTGGAGTGTCTGTAAAATTCTTCTTAAGTACATTTGGAGGTAAGTGTAAAGTTGGTTGCAATATATACATCTCATTCCCTGGATATTAAAGAGATCATTTGGCCTCAGGATATTTTTGTGTTCCTCATGTTATAAGATGCACATTAATCCAGATGACTTTGGAAGCTATCAAAATCTCTTAGGTTCAAATAACACTTTATGAAACACAGTCATATTAACATTTTATGGATCTTCTACTATTTTTAATTGTCTTATAACTAAGTTGAATATTTTCTTTTTTTCCTGCTATTTTTCATTTGCTATTATATCACAAATGTTTCATGACACCCATGCTCTTGGTAATCATTACTTTTAATGATTAAATGACATTAACTTTTGTGCATTTGTCATAATTAACATGTGTCTTAGAATTGAACTTTATTTTTAATTTTTTAAAACTAAAATGCTTTCCTGACATGTTTGTATACATGATGCCTGTTTTTGTTTTACTGTAGTGAAAGTAACAGAAATATATTTTCAGAAATGGAATTATTAGATCAAAGGTTATGTATTGCATTGAATTTTTAATTATTTTAAAAAATTACACAAATGTATGAAACTCAGAACAAACTAAGCAATATAAAATTATTTAAATGAACGTAATGGTCTTTTGTTCTCTGTGTCATATTCTGCCATTCTTAAAGATCATATCAATTTTGCTCCACCCCCTCCATTTTCAATGCTTTTACATGTGCATATATACATTTGAAGAAAAAATATTTTGTTATGCAAATAGAATTGTACTGTATGTATTATAATTTATATACTTCACAATATATCTTAGTCTATTTCCTAGTTATTATATTTCTTCTGAATTTTACAAAATACATAAAGTATTCCAAATTACTTCATCTAGATATCTCTGATAGTACATTTATTTTTATGTAATATATGTGAAGTAAATATTCCAGAAATTTGTGAGGGTACACAGTCCCTTCCAGTTATCATCCCTCTTTTTCCCCATCCCTCTTTCAAGGACAAGTATACCTAAAATTTTTCCTGTGATTCTTTGGAATTAAAAATAAATTTATTCCACCTTATTTTAAAGAACTAACTTCCATCAATATATTAATGATTACTTGAAGTGTCAGTATTCATTTGGCAGAGAAATAATCATAAATCAGATGGAGATACTGATTTTTCTGAGTGGTTTGTTTCATTGTGAAGGGTGAGAATTTTTCCCAATTATGACAGATTGGGCTTGGATGTTTGTTATTATTAAGGTCTATTTATTGTGCAGAGAAGTAATCAACATGGCTTCCAGGAAAATGACTTTAAAAGAACCCATGAGAGGAAGTCTGCGGGTTTATGGAAGTGTTATTCATGCTGAGACCTGCCTGAGAGATTAACCCCATGCAAGATGCCCTAGATTTGCTTTCAATTCAATTAGAGGCCATAAAGCAGCTTAGGAGTATGGTTTTTCACTAGTATGAATGTAAAGGACAAAAGTCAAAGGGTAATTAGCTCCTGAGCTGAAACAGCTCATAAAAGAAGGAAATTCCAGTAAAACTGTTTCACTTTGGCCATTTTGAAAGTGTATATGTGTGTGAAGCAATATGTGTTCATCAATAATACAAGTTTGTTTTTATTAGAATACTATGTGGCAGGTCACAAACTCAAAGGGCCACATTTGTGGGCGGTCATACATGAGTGAAGTGGTCTAAATTTGTGAGTATGAGACTACAAGCATCGCCCAAAGGCACAGGTATGGCAACTCATCTCCTGCCATTTGGGACAAGGTGGAATATGGCCAAGGGCTGTTATATCACCTGATATTTTAAGAGACCTAGATATAGGAATGTTCATATGTGATCTGCTGAGGTATTAATGTTGATAATTGTTTCAATTTAAAACAATAGATATGTCAATCAACAATTATCTATGTGATAAACCAAGCCTGAGGACCTCTATCTAGGTTGTGATCTCCAATCAAGTTACTTAAGCCGGCTAAATAGTACCAAGTCTTTTAAGCCATAGTAGAATGGAAGGGGCTAATTTTAATGATACAGTACATCATTCATTCATTCATTCATTCACTCATCCATTCATTCGAAGGTTTAATTGATAAGACTATTAGCACATTCTATATCAAATACCAAATAACAGTGACTTAAGCCAAATAAATTATCTTTCTGTCTCCTCTAATGATCTAAATACAAACACTCCAGGACTTACATGTTAGCTCTGCTTCCCTCAAGGCACAGCTTCCATAACATAACCAACATGGCTTCTCTAGCTCCTGCCATCAAGTTCTATCATCTTTCCAGGCAGTGGGAAGGGAGAACGAAGACACCACCCAGAAGATTCACCTGTTATTTTTCACTCACATATGATTGACCAAAACTTAGTCACATGGTCATTCCCAGCACCAGAGGGCTAGGAAATTTATTATCTATCAATCTATCATGTATTTTCGATTGGCAATCATGTGTTCATCTAAAGTTTAATGGATTTTTTTTTTTTTGCAGTACTGGGGCTTGAACTCAGGGCCTATACCTTGAGCCATCCCAGGCTGGCTTTGAGCTGTGATCCTCCTGATCTCTGCCTCCTGAGTAGCTAGGATTACAGGTGTAAGCCACCTGTGCCCAGAAATGGATCTATTTTTTCTTTAAAAAAAGGAGGAATAAGTAGCATTATTTACCATTATAACCCTACTCTACTAGAAGGAATTATATTGGGTAAGTTTCAATAAAAATCTCACTTGTGCTCACAAGTGTTTTAAAATTCAGTGGGAAATACAAACTTGCAGGGGGACAGTATTCAAGAAAAGAAAATAGTGTGATCAAAGACATAAGGGCTTTTGCTGTTTCCATAACTTGGCTATTGTGAATAGTGCCGCAATAAACATGGGTGTGCAGGTGCCTCTGGAGTAACAGTCTTTTGGTTATATCCCCAAGAGTGGTATTACTGGATCAAATGGTAGATCAATGTCTAGCTTTTTAAGTAGCCTCCAAATTTTTTTCCAGAGTGGTTGTACTAGTCTACATTCCCACCAACAGTGTAAGAGGGTTCCTTTTTCCCCGCATCCTCGCCAACACCTGTTGTTGTTGGTGGTGTTGCTGATGATGGCTATTCTAACAGGGGTGAGGTGGAATCTTAGCGTGGTTTTAATTTGCATTTCCTTTATTGCTAGAGATGGTGAGCATCTTCCTATTATTGCTTATACTCTCTCCACAACAAAATTAAAAATAAGGGCAAAATAGTTTCTGCTGGGTATTGAGGGGGGGGAGAGGGAGGGGGCGGAGTGGGTGGTAAGGGAGGGGGTGGGGACAGGGGGGAGAAATGAACCAAGCCTTGTATGCACATATGAATAATAAAAGAAAAAGGAAAAAAAAAGACATAAGGGCTGAAAAATGTGGTGCTTTATATGATAATGAAAGTTTGGCTCAGAACTTGATCATCCACCTCAGCACAGTGAGACTCACTCCCGTGAGAACACTGTTGAGAAGACAGAGTCATTGAAGCTGGCCTCTAATCCTGGAACTTTTTTAATTCCAGGGAATTCTGCCAGGCTGAGAAGTTCTGCCTTTATTCAATCACAGCAAGTCACTTCATGAATAGGGTACCAGCCAAGAAAAATCTCTGTCAGCCTATAAAAATGCTGCCTGTTCTCCCAAATCACCCAACTGGATTGCCCATTATTAGGAAATAAAGTTCCCAACCAAAAAGGATCCTTACAGCACTAAAACCAACTGCAATACCCAGGACATAAAAAAGCCTTGGGATAAAGAACCAACAAGGGAATTCGCATTCACTTTGATCAAGTGTCAGAACATATCAAAACATACAAATAATCCTTGACTTCCAGATGTCGATTTCAATATTCAGAAGTTTATGTTCCTTCATATCCTATTCATTTGTTATTCAACCTTTTTTTTTTTTCTTTCAAAGCATTCAGATTTAGGGTTTTCTCGAAGCATGGCCTTGAGCTTTCCATTTGTAATCCTGCTCCCAAATCTTTCAGGAGCTCTAAGAGATACTTTTAACTCCAGATCTAAAAATCAAGTATCTATCCCAAACATTCTGCCTCTAAACTCTTACCCCACACACACACTAGAGGAAGAAGGAGGAGTTCTCACTCACTCAGACACCACACAAGTACCATGATAGTACTGGCATGAGGTATGGCAGAGAACTTGAATAGAATGATAACAGTGAAATTGTTAAGAAGGAAGAAACATGAAGGACATTAGTTAGAGGTAGATACATATCTATTTTGTGTCTGACTGGTTATGAGAAATAGGTTGAGGAAAGATTTTAAGATGACACTGGAATTTCCAACATGGTAGTTGAAGAAATGGTGGCTCATTGAGAGAGGAATTCAGGAAAGCAATTGATGAAGCTGAAGAATTTGGTTTGTTGCATGAGGCATTGTTTGGTGCTCCTGTGTGTGTAGTATGTCTTTCTGTTAATAACTTTATTGTATAATTAACATGACTAAAAATATGCACTAAATTTCTGTTAAGAAGAGAAAACAAATGTTATCATGAAACTTTTCTCCCTAGCAAAGGAATTCTGAAAAATATTCCAGGTCTGCTGAAATAACTGTATGTCAAATAAAAATTAAATCCAGATTTAGGTAAGGAAAAACTTTATTCAGAAGGATTATTGAAAGAAACAGAGAATAGGGCCTATTGCAATGTAGGGGTTATAGGAAGAGGCCTACTTACTGTTCTAAGTATGATCCTCTCATAAGATCTGCAAGTGTCTCAATGGCGAAGCAGAAAATGCCCTTTCTATTATAGGGAGGAGTGTTTATAAGGATAAAATGAACCTTGCATGGGAAGTGGGATGATGGGGCAATGGGATGGAAATACACATCTAATCAGGGTGTTTTTCCCTGAGGTTAGCTGATTCTTTGGATGAACCATCAAGGAGCTTGTCCCATGTTCCAATGCTCAAAAGTGGACCACAGTTCAGAGGCCTGGAGAGAAGCCTAACTACAGTTTGATCAAGTCCAGTTAGTAGGCATTTTGTTGAGACTTCACTAAAATTACACACTTCAATCATTTATGAGATGAGTAGGAATTTGGAGATCCTGCGCCTGGCCTTGTGATTCATGAGTCTTACCTAAATCATAGAGGGAAGATTGTTTCTTTGCAGGAAGCCATTCCTTAGGACACAAAAGTTCAGGAGCTGTTTCTTGATCATCACTCTTCCCTAAGAGTACAGGCCTCAGGTAACATTTAACATTATCAGTCACATTTCAACCTGAGCACTCCTTTCAAGGTGTAACAAACTTAAAGCTTTTAAAATATATTTCAAAAGTCAATAATTTATTCTGAAAACTGAGTAAAGGTTTTACTTTATCCCAGTTAAGAAATGGAAAAGTTGAAATGAAAAGGATTATATATAAGTTCACCATGATAATGAGAGAAAATTGACTGTCATATTTTTTTCCATAAATTTATATGACTTATCAATTTATTAGGTGGTGGTTTTCCTCCTCTCCGTCTGCCTCTTTTTGTTTAGCACACTGGCTCTTCCCTCTTTATATATTTGTATTGGCTATCATGGTCCCAAATAAGTCATTTAATAATGCTGAGAGGACCATTTTCCATGGAATGTTATCGTGATTTACTAGGTTTGTAAACACATTATTTAGATGGGGGAAGGGAGTTTCTCTTGTATATCACACAGAACTTGGCCCATGCACTCAATAAAAGCTCATTATGGAAAGATTATAAACGTATAACAATACATTTTAAGTGAGATGCAATGATCCATAAAATTGGTGTGGCTAATTAGTAGATCAACTCTCTGTAAGAACTAGATGTCTTTAATATTCTGCAGATGCTTAATTCTATAGGTGTTTTACTATCCACAAATGTTTAGTAAAATTAAATAATAGTATAAATGTTCAGTGGGATTAAAGCAACTGTAAAATGAAACCAAACAAAATGAGTTTATTTTGTTAATAGAATAAAGAAAATCCTAGTGTTAGTATAACATTATACAAAATCTAGAGCAAACATCCTTTGAATCCCAGCCTCATTTCACATGTAATTAACCTTTCTCAATCAAGCTAAGCATCCTTTACACCTCCTTCTCCATTACTGCACATCCACATCTCTTCTTTCACATGAAGAAAAGGCAGGCATCAATTCAGTCTAGTAATACTGCCTTACACTGTGCTTCTAGACCATCATCATCCCAAGAGTATTTTGAATAATAATCATTTCTTCCAACTCATATGTATATTTTAAAAATCTCATTTCTTCGTGAGGAAGTAGGAAACATTTGATACTAATGGAAAACAGGTTTTAATGGTAAAATCTTCTCAACTATTGCTTACTACTGAGACAGACTTGTGTTATATTTTGGTCCTTTAATGACTACTGCCTGCTTTATGGTAAATGCTAACAATATGCAGGTGGAAACCCTGACCTTTGGGTAAGAGTCCATCCTCTATCTACAGAGATGGAACAAATCATCTAGGTCAGTCAGCACTTTTAGTCAGTGATTGGTGGGCAGATGGGCTCAAGACTCTAATCAGAGTGATTATAAGGGCAAGTATGAAAGCCACTAGGAATAGAATCTCTTTTTCTTGGAACTTGTACCTGAAAGGATGTGAGGTTCTTTCTGTTATAGCAATGGTGCTATCATATATATCCACAGAATACAGCCAACACATAGAGGATTGTTCAGTTAGGAGCAGGGAAAAGCAACAATTTAATAATGTTTGAACCTATGTACAGCCCCTTCTAAAGACACTGTTCCCTCAAGTCTTTCCAGTTATGTGACTCAATACATTTTTTCTCTTAATCATCACCAAAATTATACAATCATCCAAAATATGCAGTATTAGGTCAATGTGACAGTAATAATATTATTAAGATCAAAGGCATAGGAATCATATACTTGAATTCTAATTCTAGTTCAGTTAGTCACTCCTGAATTTCCTTTGGCAAATAGCTAGAATTAAGAACATAGTTCTTTCCAATGTTAAAGGCTTATAAAAGCTTTGTTGTAAATACTAAATGAATTGTACATCAATTATGTATGCAAGACCTGCTAATTGCTATTAAATGGTTGTTGTAATTTTTATAATTTTGCAGAGATTGTAAAAAGACTGAAACCTAGGTAAGTGATTTTATTTCAACTATATTGAATCTTGTTCTAGATACTAAATTTACCTATATTCTGAAGTTTTTCTAGTTTGGAAAATGTACTTAGAGAGCTGAAACTAGAGACCTGAGAGGGTAAGGAGAAAACAGTTCTGCTCTGTCCATGTGGTCATGAGCTTATAATTGGCATCTGTTTTTACTGGTATTCTACCAGGTGAAGGAAAGTAAATTGACTCACTGTGGGGTAGATCAATGGGATTTACAGAAATGTTGCATAAAAAGGTTCAGAGGAACCTTTTCAAAATGTCCAATTAGGATGAGTTTTAAGGCATTATTGTACTCAACTTATAATACTAAGCAATAAATTACAAAATTAGATAATATAAAAGTTAGCAAGGGGATATTTAAACTTAAAGAATCAGAAAATGAACAAAAATAAGACTGCAGCTTTGGGGCTGCAGACCCAGAAATAAGTAAAAGCCTACATAGTTTAGTACCTATAGCTCAAAGAAAACTAAAATTATCCCCCCAAGATGAAGAATAAAAGTCAGATTCACTTTTTTAATTCAAGAGCTTTATTAAATTCTACTGGGATTCTGTTGTAGCAAGTGGGGCCAATAAAGATGAAGAAACAGAGCTGCTGATCAGAAAGTAAACAAAGTAATACATCAGGATGGGTGCTATACATATGCTGTATCCTCCATCTCAGTATAGCAGGTAACCTTTAGCATTGGTTCTGTTTCAGGGTCAGGAAGCCAGGCAAGAAAGTTTCAATAACCACTAGGAAGAGAAATGTAAGCAGAGAGAGAAAAACAAACTACAAATAAAAAAATTCCATTCAGCCTACTGTCATAAGATTATTGTCCTAAGCAAACTTAGACTTTATCTAACAGACTGAAAACTAATTTGAGTACATACATTGTTGAGTGTGTTCAAAGAAATAAAGTTATAAATTTTCAGAAATTAGAGATTATGAAACCAAAGATTAAGACAAAAAATAGGCAAATACTAAAAAGAATGAGTTAGAGAGTTGGAATTGATATGGATGTTATTAATTTTTTAAAACTTAATACAATAGGTAGTGCAAACTTTACATTAGACACACAAAAAAGGCATTAGAATACTACATCTGGAACACAGCACAAACAAAGAGTAAAAAATATGAAAGGGCAGATTTGAAGGAATATTGAAAATCTCCACTATTAATTTCAGAATAAGATATTAAAAATTTTAAAGAAGCAGTATTTGAAAAAATGACAGCCAAATTTTTTTCAGAATTAAGTAAACTAATCCTAAAACTTAGCTAGTTCTAAATAGGATGAATGAAAATAAATACATATTTAATCATGCAACATTGCATTACCAAAGATGAAGGAAAGAAACTTTTTATGCTTCAAAAAATGTGTATTATTTATAATGGAAGGAAAAAAATCTTGGTAATAATAATAAATGCCACATATCATATTATATTTAAAGTATCAAGAGAAGTTATTTCAACCTGGAATTTAATATAAAGGAGAGCTATTGTTAAAAATGAGGAAGAAACAAGATTATAGATATCCAGAGAATTCATGTGATGTCAAATCTTATCACTTTGATTGATTGAGACATATGTAGGACCTCAGTACAGCATACTTTTGGGTGTGTCTGTGAGGGTGTTTCAGAGAGGATTAGTTTAGGAGGGAAGACCCACCCTGAATGTGGAAGCACCATCCCATAGGCTGGGGCCCAGGTGGAAAGAAAGAAAGCCAGCCAGTGCAGTGTTCACACTTTCTCTCTCCTTCCTGACAGCCATTCTTAGAATTCTGCTCTGCCACACCCTCCCTGCTGTGATGGACTGAAGTCATGTGCCAAAATAAATAGTTCCTCCCTTTAGATTGTTCTCTCAGAGATTTTGTTCAAAATGATGGAAAGCTTACTAACACACATAGGTTTAGTGAAAGAACTTGTATACTTATTTACTTAGGAAAAAAGTGACTTCAAAGAAAAGGGATGGAGAAAATAAAATAATGACCACAAAACTTAATTAAAATTATTACTGCTTTTTCGTAAAAGAATTAGATTTAAACAAATTGAAAACAAATAGTACTTTCTGTCAAAGAAAATTAAAATAAAAAATTTTAGGCAACATTGGTAATATTGGATGTTAGTGGGATGTCTCAAAGGTAATTCAAATGTGCTGGGACCCTGAAAAGCTTGAGCAGATAAAATAATGAATAACTTTAGACTGTCTTTAAGAAAACAATATAATTTATGCATACATTTAAAAAATTAACTGCAATAATTAAAAGATTAGAAAAGGTACTGTTTAGCTTTTAAGCTAAGAAAAAAATCAAAAATAAATCAAACTGAAGGTAGAGAAGAAAAAAGAAAATGTAATATAAAAGATAAATTTAGGCCTGTCCACCACCTCTAATACATCTGGCCTGCTGCATCCACCCCACCCAGTTGTCCCGGTCCTTGTCATCGGCACTCAGGTTCACTATCCACAGTGGGACAGGTATTTTTGCTGTGGAGGATCCCCCAGCTCCACCCTTTAGCAGCTGGCTGCTGGCTCCTGACCCTGAGCTATTGGTGGAGCAGGGGAAGGGGATGGGAGTAGGAGGATCCAAGATGGCGACTAAGGTGCAGAAGCAGACAAGGTGAGCTCTGTGAATCAAAAATCTTGCTGAGACACTGGAGCCACACTTAGTGGAAATAAAGCACCAAGGAGAATCAAAACCTTGACACCCTGAACCCCTAGCCCTTAGAAAGCTTCTCCACTCCACATTACACTGAGAAAACAAGAGGGCTCCCACTGCCACCAGATGCAGGCTTCAAACCTGCTTGGGAGACATTAGGAGATCAAACAGGTGAGAACCAAGTGTCACGTGGTATTTCTCCAGCAATCCCTGGGATAAAACAGTATAGCCCCCTGGGCAGACTGACCCCACCGCAAAAAAACCAAAAAAAACTGAATAAACAACAAACTGAAAACTAGCACACAGCAGAGGGGGTGGGATGCTGTAAGTGCACCAGAGAAGGGGAGAGAGGCAAGGAGCTGATCTCTATGTGAACTTTTAGTAAACAAAGGCTAGAAAAGCAGAAGGGCCGACAGTGTGGGGGTGATAAGCCACTGCCTGAAATAGGATAGATAGCTGCCCACAAAGCTCATCTCCTGAGTTAGTGATCAACATCCAAAGTCAAATGATGCTGTAAAATTGAAAAACAATCAGCAAACCATCACAACACATTGACTGAAGGGGGCTGGCTGACAGATCACAGATCTTACCCTAGAGAAAGAGGGTGAGGCAAAGAAACAAGACCCCAGTAATCAAGCACAGTGAAAACCCAACTCCAAAGCAGGACAGCTGGTGGGCTACAGAGCTGATCTCCGGAAACTGAGGACAACATACAAACTTAAACTGCCACACTTCACTGAGGAAGGAGCTGAGTAAGCAGCTGCCACTGAAATACAAAAGAAAAAAAAAACAACCAAACACTACCAAACCACCTGGGGAGACTACCACAGAGTTTCTGCTTAAATGCCCACCCAGGACTGGATGCTGGAGGAGTAACACCAGAACCTAAACTTTGACTGATATTCTACTGTTCTTTAACCTGAAGGGTTTTTTTGTTTGTTTGTTTTGTTTCTTGTTTGTTTGCTTGTGCTTGTTTGTTCATCTTTCCCCATTGATTTCTTTAGGGTTTTTTTTCCTTTTTTTGGTTTTTTTTTTTTTGCTTTCTTAGTTTTACTATTGTGAGTTAGTTAATGCTAAATTACACCCAGACCAGGGACAGATATAGCACATGCATACTAAGCTAAAAACCCAATACAGCCACAAAAAAAAATTAAACAAAGGGAAAGAAAATAGGTGACTGAAACCACCAACTGCCTATCAAGAACATAGTTACACAGTACTAAGTGGAGTGATGGGAAAAAGAAAAAAGGATGTAAACCATTCTCCTGCCCAAAATAATTTAATACAGGATTCAGAGTGAAATGAACAAAATGGATACCCAGTTCTGGACTTCAACAAAACAAAGATAAATAACACCAAGGAATCCAACAATACCCACAAGAATACTTTCAAAGAAGAAATCCTGCAAGTAATCACTGAGAATTTCATGGGGATGTTACTAGACATGGTTAACCAAAACATACAACAGGCACTCAAGAAATTTGAAGACACCAAAAATATGAGAAGACATAGAAACAAATAAGTGAACTCATGTGAGCCCTAAATAAACACCAAAGAGAAACAGAGAATACTATAAATAGAGAGATAAGTGAATTAAAGAGGAAAATTGACAATACTGAAGAGGAAGTGACCCATGATATGGAAAACCTCAGAAAAAAAGAATGAAACAGAAATACAAAACACAATGGAAGGCAACTCCAGCAGACTAGAACAAGCAGAAGACAGAATCTCAGAACTTAAAGATAAAGTGGAAATTAAAGGAAAAACTGAAGAGCTGTTAGTCAAACAACTCAAGACCTGTGAAAGAAATATGCAAGAACTCACTGACTCCATCAAAAGACCAAACCTGAGGATCATAGGCATTGAAGAAGGAGAAGGGCACAAGCAAAAGGAATTCATGATATATTCAACAAAATAATAACAGAAAATTTCCAAAATCTAGAGAAAGCTATGCCCATTCAGGTACAGGAAGCCACCAAGACACCAACCATACTTGACCAAAATAGAACTACCCCATGACATATTACCATTAAAACAACAAGCACAGAGAATAGAGAAAGAACATTGAAGACTGTAAGAGAGAAAAAAAAATAACATACAAAGGTAAACCCATCAAAATCACAGCAAATTTCACAACAGAAACAATAAAAGCAAGAAGAGCATGGAGTGAGGTCTTCTGGACACTGAATGAAAATAACTTCAACCCCAGGATACTCTACCCAGCAAAACTATCATTCAAAATAGATGGAGCAATAAAAGTCTTTAATGATGAACAGAAGCAGAAACAATATATGACTACCAAGTCACCACTACAAAAGATTCTAAAAGGAATTCTGCACACAGAAAATGAAAGCAAACAAAACCATGAAAGATAGGCAGTACCAAACCACAGGAAAAGAAAAGACAAGGAATCAGAGAGTAACATTGATTCAGCTGCACATAATCAAACACTTAAACAACAGAAACAAATAAATGACAGGAATCACCTCATACCTATTAATATTAACACTGAATGTTAATGGGCTTAACTCCTCCATCAAGAGACACCATTTAGCAAACTGGATTAAAAAGGAAGATCTGACAATTTGTTGTTTACAGGAGACCTATCTCATTGACAGAAACAAGCACTGGCTTAGGGTGAAATGCTGGAAGAAGATTTACCAGGCCAATGGTCCCCCAAAAAAGGCAAAAGTACCAATACTTATCTTGGAAAAAGCAGACTTCAAATTTACATTGATCAAACAAACTAAAGAAGGATATTCTATACTAATAAAAGGAGAAATGCCCCAGAAGGAAATAACAATTATCAACCTATATGCACCCAATGTCAGTGCACCCAACTTCATCAAACATACTCTGAAAGACCTAAAAGGGTATATACACTCCAACACAGTGGTAGTGGTAGACTTTAATTACTGCCCCCATCACCAATAGATAGGTCATCCAAATAAAAAATCAATAAATAAATTCTAGAACTAAATCACACCATAGATCAAATGGACATAGCTGATGTCTACAGAATAGTTCATCCAACTTCCACAAAATATACATTCTTTTCAGCAGCCCATGGAACTTTCTCCAAAATCAATCATATCTTAGGGTACAAAGCAAGCCTCAGCAAAAATAAGAAAATAGAAATAATTCCTTGCATTCTATCTGATCACAATGCATTAAAACTAGAACTCAACAACAAAAATATTAGTATAAAACATGCAAACAATTGCAAGCTGAACAACACATTGATCATTGATGAAATAAAAAAGGAAATCAAAAGGGTCCTGAAGTTAATGAAAATGAAAACACAATCTGCAGGAACCTATGGGACACAGCAAAGACAGACCTAAGAGGAAAGTTTATAGCCATGAGTGCATATATTAAAAGGTGAAAGATCTCAAATCAATGACCTAATGCTACATCTCAAACTCCTAGAAAAACAAGAACAAGCAAAGTCCAAAACAAGCAGAAGTAGAGAAATAATAAAAATAAGGGCCAAAATCTATAAAATAGAAAAAAAAATACAAAGAATCAATGAAAAAAAAAAAAGCTGGTTCTTTGAAAAAATGAACAAGATTGATAGACCCCTGACAAACCTGACTAAAGTGAGAAGAGAAAAAACCCAAATCAGTAAAATCAGAAATGCAAAAGGGGATATAACAGCAAACACCACAGAAATCAAGGAAATCTTCAGAGACTACTTTGAGAACCTATATTCCAAAAAACTTGAAAATCTTGAAGAAATGTACAAATTTCTAGACACTTATGACCACCAAAAATTGAACCAAGAAGATATTAATCACCTGAATAGATCTATAACACAAAATGAAATTGAAGCAGCAATAAAGAGTCTCCCAAAAAAGAAAATTCCAGGACCTGATGGATTCTCTGCTGAATTCTATCAGATCTTTAAAGAACTAATACCAACCCTCCTTAAAGTTTTCCATGAAATAGAAAGGGAAGAAACACTGCCTAACTCATTTTATGAAGCCAGCATTAAACTCATCCCAAAACCACACAAAGATACCTCCAAAAAGGAGAACTATAGGCCAATCTTCTTAATGAACTTCGATGCAAAAATCCTCAATAAAATAATGGCAAACCAAATCCAACAACATAATCAGAAAGATCATTCACCTTGACAAAGTCAGCTTCATCCCAGGGATGCAGGGATGATTCAACATACGTAAATCTATAAATATAATACAGCACATTAATAGAAGCAAAGACTAAAACCACTTAATCATCTCAATAGATGCAAAAAACGCCTTCAACAAGATCCAACACCACTTCATGATAAAAACTCTAAGAAAACTAGGAATTGAAGGAATGTACCTCAACACTGTAAAGGCTATATATGACAGTCCTATAGCCAACATCATACTTATTTGAGAAAAACTGAAACCATTTCCCCTAAAATCAGGAATGAGACAAGAGTGCCCACTCTCCCCACTCCTATTCAACATAGTACTTGAATTCCCAGCCAGAGCAATTAGGCAAGAAGTAGAAAAAAAAAAGAATAGAAATAGGTAATGAAACTGTCAAAATATCTGTATTTGCAGATGACATGATTCTATATCTTAAAGACCCAAAAAACTCTACCCCAAAACTCCTAGACACCATAAACAGCTACAGCAAGGTGGCAGGATACCAAATCAACTTACAAAATACACTAGCTTTTCTATACACCAACAAGGAACAAATTGAGAAAGAATATATGGAAACAATTCCATTTACAATAGCCTAAAAAAAAAAATCAAATACCTAGGAGTAAACTCAACAAAGGATGTGCATGACCTCTACAAGGAGAACTACAAACCCCTGAAGAAAGAGATTGAGGAAGATTACAGAGGGTGGAAAGATCTCCCATGCTTATGGATAGGTGGAATCAACATAGTAAAAATGGCTATACTACTGAAAGCAATCTACATGTTTAATGCAATTCCCATCAAAATCCCAATGACAATCATCACAGAGATTGAAAAATCCACCCTACAGTTCATTTGGAAACACAAGAGACTGTGAATAGCCAAGGCAATACTCAGCAAAAAGAACAATGCTGGAGGTATCACAATGCCTGACTTCAAACTATATTTCAAAGCAATAGCAATAAAAACACGATGGTACTGGCACTAAAACAGATATGGAGAGCAGTGAAACAGAGTAGAGGAACCGGATATGAATCCATGCAGCTATGCCCACCTTATTTTTGACAAAGGGATCAAAAACGTATGATAGAGAAAAGATAGCCTCTTCAACAAATGTTGCTGGGAAAAGTAGTTATCTGCCTGCAGAAAACTGAAACTAGATCCATGTTTGTCACCCTGTACTAGTATCAACTCAAAATGGATCAAGGACCTAAATATCAGACCTGAAACTCTGAAGTTAATACAGGAAAGAACAGGGAATACTCTGGAAGCAATAGGTATAGGCAAGGACTTCCTCAATAGAACCCCTGCAGCTCAGCAACTAAGAGAAAGAATTGACAAATGGGACTACATAAAATTAAAAAGCTTTTGCACAACAAAAAAAATGATCTCTAAACTGAAGAGACCACCCACAGAGTGGGAGAAAGTATTTGCCAGCTATACATCAGACAAAGGACTCATAACCAGAATATACAGGGAACTCAATAAACTGAACTCTCCCAAAATCAATAACCCAATAAAAAATGGGCGACTGGACTAAAATGAACTTTGTCAAAAGAGTAAATTCAAATGTCAAAAAAACACATGAAAAAATGCTCACCATCTCTGGCCATAAAGGAAATGCAAATCAAAACCACATTAAGATTCCATCTCATCCCTGTTAGAGTAGCTATCATCAAAAACACAGCCAACAACAGGTGTTGGTGAGGATGTGGGGACAAAGGAGCCCTAGTACACTGCTGGTGGGAATGCAATCTAGTGTTACCACTCCGGAAAACAATATGGAGGCTTCTTAAAAATCTAAACATAGATCTGCCATATTATCCAGCAAACACTCCTAGGGATATACCAAAAGGAAAGCGACTCAGATTACTCCAGAGGCTCCTGCACACACATGTTTACTGCAGCACTATTCACAATAGCCAAGGTATGGAAACAGCCAAGATGCCCCACTACTGACAAATGGATTAAGAATGTGTGGTATTAATACACAGTGGAATTTTACACAGCCATGAAGAAGAATAAAATCTTATCATTTGCAAGTAAATGGATGGAACTGGAGAACATCATCCTTAGTGAGGTTAGCCAGGCTCAGAAGACCAAAGATTGTATGTTTTCCCTCATATGCGGAATTTAGATCTAGGGCAAATACAGCAATGTGGTTGGACTTGGGTCACACACTAAGGGGAGAGCACATGCGGGAGGAATGGGGATAGGTAGGAAACCCAAAACTTGAAAGCATTTGATGTCCCCACTGCAGAGGAGCTAATAGAGTAACCTTAAAATGACAGAGGTCAATATGGGAAGGTGATCAGGAAGTAGTGAAGACGTCAGGTAGAGATGAATCAATTCGGGTTGTAAAACACTTGTGCATGGAAGCAATACTAAGAATCTCTCTGTATAGCTATCTTTACCTCAACTAGCTTTGGCTTTCTTATTATTGCTTATGTCTTCTCTTCAACAAAATTGGAGAAAAGGGCAGAACAGGTTCTGCCTAAAAGTGAGGGGGTTAGGGGGGAGAGGAATGGGGTGGGTGCAGGATGGAGAAATGGCCCAAACGATGTATCCACATATGAATAAATGAATTTAAAAAGATAATTTTAAATGAAAAATGAATCATGAATATGCTAAAAATATATTAAATAAAATGGATTACACTTAGATATTAATTTTTGTAATACTGGGTATCAAACCCAGAGCTTCATGCATGCTAAACAAACATTCAACCATGAGTTATATCCCTAGCCCTTAGATACAAAATTGTTGAAGGGAGATGATGTCCCTGTCATCATCCCTTGTTCCCCACCTAGAACACTGATTTCATAACAATATAAATGGACCAAAATACCTGTATTAGAATTCCAGAATCCTGTTAAAAGATTATAGTAACTTGGGGAATTAAAGAGCCAATAATAGTGGCATTGAAATGGAGAGAAAGGCAATTTTATTTTACCTCTATCCTTACCCTACTCCAAGCCAGCACAGGACAGAACCAAGAGAGGATCCTTAGATTTCAGGTTCTTCCCCAGGGGAAAAGAGAACAGTAAAGTGAGTATTCAACTTTGGCATTTTGGAGGTATGCCCAAATGACGACTTTCTGTCTTACTAATTTATTTTGAGTGCTGATGGAACCAACATAGTTTAGATATCCGGAGAGACACTAAGGATGAAGAAGAGCATGAAGTGTGAGGACAGTGGGAGGTCTAATGTGGCCAACACAGCTGGATCCAATTGGGAAATGAGAGAAGATTCCTAACATAAAACTTCTTCCCCAGAAAAAAGGGAGATGAGTGGAGAGTGTGTATAGAATTCTAGTGTTTTTAAGGTATGCCCAAGGGAAGCATGTCTATCTTGTTTGACTCACAGAGCTAACAGGGACCTGGCAGACTTTGGATACATAATCATAACTAACAATGAGGAGGCTTTTTGCAGTAGATCTAGACAATTTGCTGTGTCACAGATAGACACCAGAGGGAGCAAGTGACTGAGCTACTGAAAAAGAAACTACAAAGTTCATATAGGACCAGAGAAGTCATATACCCGAAAAGGTCTTAGAAGACATAGACTCTCTAGCTAAACTAACTGATAGGATCTTCTCCTTTATGACACCAGCCCACAAAGACTGAGACAAGTGGCTGTTTTTACAAATGCATGAGTGCTAACACATCATGTGACATATTAAGAAACAAAAAATGGCTAGGGGTGTGGGTCAAACAGTAGAGTGCCTGCCTAGCAAGTGTGAAGCACTGAGCTCAAACACTGAAACTGCCAAAAAAGTTTTAATTATAATGAAAAAAAGAAAAAGAAAATATGGCTTAACCAAAGGAACAAAGTAAATCTCTAGAAAATGATGCTAAACAAACAGAAGGACATGAATTACTTGACAAAGAATTCAAAATTACCTTTATAAATATATTTTATAAGACCAAGAAAACTATACATAAATAATTGAGAACTTCAACAAAGGTATAGGAAATATAAAAAAAGAATCAAGTAGAAATATTAGAGGTGAAAAACAAAACAATAATTTACTAGAAGTTTCAAGAGTAGTCTTGATCAAACAGAGCAAAAAATCAGTGAACTCAAAGACAGGTACTTTAAAATTATCTACCCAGAGGAACAACAGGAAAGAAAATGAAATGGAGTGAAGAAGGCCTAAGAGATTTATGAAACACCATCAAAAGAATCAATATATGCTTATAGAATTTATAGGAGGAGAGAGAGACAAACAGACAGAGAGAAAGATAAAGCCTTAAACTGATTTGAAGAAATAAGGGTGGAGACATTACAACTGATACCAAAAAAATTACAAGCAGTGTAAGATACTATTATAAGCAGATGTGCCAAAAAATTGGACTATATTGAAGAAATAAATTCCTAGAAACATGTACCCTACCAAGACTGAACAAAGAAGAAATGGAAAAAAAATCCTAATAGCACAATAGCTAGCAATGCAATGGATCAGTTATCAGAAAATCTCCCAAGAATGAAATGCCCAGGACCAGAAGGCTTTAATGAATGATGAATTCTACCAAAAAGTGAACAACTAATGCCAGTGTTTGTGTCCAACCCTTCCAAAAAATTAAAGAGGATGAGATATCTTCATTGTCTTTATATCAAAACCAAAACAAAGACACTACAAGAAAACTACAAACCAATATCTCTGATGAACATAGAGGCAAAAATCCTCAACAAAAATATTAGCAAACCAAACTCAATAGTGTATTAAAAGGAATCACACGCTATGACCAAGTAGAATTATCCCTCAGATGCAAGAATGGTTCAATTACTCTGATATACCACATTGACAGAAAGAAGGATAAAAATCACATGGTCATCTCAATAGATGTAAAAAAAAATTGACAAAAATGTAATATGTTTACATGATATTAACAATGATTAGGAATAAAAATAATTGCCTTAATAAATTGCAGGCCATACATAAGAAGCTCACAGCTGACATCATACTTTTTTTGTGTGTCTGAACTCAGGGCCTATACCTCAAGCCAACCCACCAGCCATTTTTTGTGATGGATTTTTTCAAGACAAGGTTTTGTGAACTATTTGTCCAGGCTGGCTTTGAACCATGATCCTCCTGATTTCTGCCTCTTGAGTAGCTAGGATTACAGGCATGAGCCACCAGTACCCATCTGACATCATACTTAATGGTATAAAAATGGAAAACTTTTCTTCTAAACTCAGGAATAAGACAAGGAATAAACTCTTACCACTTTTATCAAACATTGTACTGGAAGTACTAACCAGAGCAGCTAGGTAAGAAAAGAAATAAAAGGTATTTGAACTGAAAAGGAAGCAGCAAAATTACATGTGTGGACAGGTATGATCTCATATGGAGAAAAGCCAAAAGATCCCATAAAACTGTTGAATCTAATGAAAGAATACAGAAAAGTTGCGGGACATAAAAATAAGTACTTTTCTATACACTAGCAATGAAAAACTTGGAAAAGAAATTTAGAAAATAATTCCTTTCACAACAGCATTAAACAAATAAAATACTTAAGAATAAATGTAATCAAGGAGGAAATAAGATATATACTACAAGCTACAAAAAATGGCTAAAAATTAAAGATACAAGTAAATGAAAAGGTACTCCACATTCATGGATTAGAAGTCTTAATACGAGTGTCCCTATGACCCAAAATTATCTACAGATTTAATATCATCCTCACCAAAATCCCAATGACAATGTTCACCAAAATTGAAAAGTAATCTTAATATTTATATGGAATTATAAAGAACCTCAAATAACCAAAACAATCTTGAGAAAGGACTAAGCGGGTAGCCTCAAATTTCTTGATTTCAAAACATATTACAACATTATAGTAATCAAAACTATATGATACTGGAGTAAAAATAAGCATATAGACCAATGGAACAGAATGGAGCCCCTTCAAATAAACCCACATAAACATGGCCATAAAAATTAATACAGAAAAGGATGAAAAAATAATCTGAAAACAACAAAAAGGAACCCCATGTTAACGACCACATTTGAAATTTTAGTTAAAAAAAACCCTAGAAAACAAAAAATTAACTCAAAAAGAACAGAAATACTTGGCATGTTATAATCATTTGATAGATTGAGTCAGGAATTCTCTTAGATATAGTGAACAGGACACCTAGTTTTAATCCTGCTATATGTAAACCTTCCGCTACAATCATTGTAGCGGGACAAGGTAAAGACTCACACAAAGAAAATAGAAGTAGCACAAACAGCAGAAAAGACATATCAAAACTATCAATAGCTGGAAAGCAAATGAACTAGTAATAATCAATTTGACACAGTATTGAGACAGCCTATTTGTGTCTTAAAGTAACCTAGAACATCTCAGAAATAAAAAACCCTAAGATTGCCATAGGGGAGAATGTGAGAGGAAAAAATAAGAATTTTCTGAAAGGCTAGATAAAATAAGCTTGTAATTAAGATCCCTTTTGGCTCATGTACACTTAAAGATTTACCATAATGAAGGCTGGACTAGAACCATGGAGCTCAGCCTGGTACCACTTTTGGGGTGTGGAAATTAAGGGGAGCTGAGGAAAGGCCATGTGGAACAAAACAGATTCCAGTGAGAGTCCCTGTTCCCACTCTTGGCTCTAAGAGCCATGAAGCTGTCATATATGAGAGTAATCCAAGAGAAAAGTTTTGTACTCCACCCCTAATAAAACAGCTCTATTCCAAAGAATCATTCATCTATGAAACCACTAGGGGATTTCTGAACTTTAATTGCCTACCTAGTGCTTTGCTCTTAGGACCCAACTCCAAAGATGCCTTAACATTTGAAGAAAAACTTCAGAAATCAGATCTGAGTTATAGTCCAGGAGGCTCCTTTTCCAAAGTTCTAACTCCTACCCCTTTTCTTTTTCCCAATAGCCCTAAGATTGGTAGCTGCTTTTTTGCTGTCAATACCTCTTTGGTAACTTAGTTTTCCTCTGTTTTTTTTTGTTTTGTTTTGTTTTGTTTTTTTGCCTTGGCTACCTAAGTAGCAATTATTTATACCTGGTTAACAATTCTTTACTCTAAATTTTCTCTGTGAATGAATAGGTGTAATTTCTATCTCTTAACTAGACCAGGACTGCTAAAATATTGAAAACTGAAAATGAGAAAATAGCAATGCACTTCTGTTGAATAGGAATATAAAAATAAATACCAGTGGAAACAACTGCAAAAGTTATAGTTACTATTGGATGTTTTTGTTTGCTTCTTTTGTTTTGTCTGGAAGCAGAACACTTATTTCAAAGGAAAGCTTACATGAAAATGTGATATTTAGATGATAAAGTGGAACTTCTCTCACAGACAGGTTGAGTCCTGTTATTAATCAGTGCTTTCCAGCTTAAGACACCTCCTTGGCAACCTGTGGAAAGAAGCCAGAAAACATTAGTAATATGGACCAGAAATAAGGAATGTCAGTCTCCAAATTCTACTCATTTACATAATAGTGTGAAACCAATTTGTATAATACTTATACAAATTTGTATTTGTATAGATAATAATTTGTATAATCTGTAGATACCCCCAAATAATAGGTGCAAATTGAAGTAGGATGGAACATTCCATTCATATTTCAATGATATAATAAAATGAGAATTCAGACAAGGCTGTCCTTGAAGTGATGAGGTGAACCTTTCATATAAGAGATGGAAAAGAACTTAAGAGCACAGTTACTCAGAAACAGACTCACAAAGCAGAAATCTTAAGTAACTAAATATGCAGGTCATAACTCCTCCATTTTGCAACTATTGGAATTTGCAAGAAAAATTGTTTGGGGGGGGGTCATTTAAACATCAGTATCTGGTTGCCTGAGGTTAATTTAGACAGATAGTGATTGCATCTTGTTTCTCAGTGTTTGTCTTAGCTGTCTTGTGTCCCACTGATCCGTTGATTCTATCCCACAGGTTACTGACTTCACTTTCCAAGGAAGAGCATGCTGAGATCAGGCTTTGTTTCCTCCATTCTACCAACAGAGTGATGTTCTCCTGGAAAGTCAGATTTCTAGGTATTTCAAGTTTCCCATAATAGTTCTTCTTATACTTGCAGAAGAATTATCCACAATCCCTGGAGTCCCTGCAATGCTCATGTGAATCAGATTTGAAAACAAGCTTTGTTGCACAGCAGGGTCTGTCTGAATGTAGTTCAAAGATAGCAAACCTTTCAAAAGATTAGCAGTAACTGGTGAAAGACAAGACAGTATTAGAATTAGTCACATTTCCTTGCTTTCCTCTAAATTATGGATACCATTGTTGCTGAAATCAATTGTATTTTAGCAATTTGGTGAGGCTTAGCAAATACATCTTTCATTCTAGTCTTCAACCACCAGAGAAAAACTGTAAGCCCTAAACTCCCTAATATTTTTAAGACTACAAGAAAAACTTGGAGTTCATTAACAATGTGATAGACACAGACATCTTTTTAAAGCACTAAACATCAATTTTAATAGTTTTGGTACAGAACCAATACAAAATCAGGCAACTATCTTTGTAGGTATTGTGCTCATAATTTTGATGTAATTTTTAGCTTATTAAGATATTTTATTAATTTATTTTTTTCTCCTCCTCATAGATTCCTTTAAAAGACAAGAGTAAAGGACTTTTGAATGGCAAGAGTCCATTCATGTTTCAGAGAACAATTAATGTTGACCTTTCCATGTACCTAAGGAATGCACTGGATTATTTTAGTTTTAAGGGGATTTTTTTAAGCTCCAGAACTAGCACTTTTAGCTCTATTACTCAAGCCTCATGTTTTTAAAAAAAGATAAGATCAGTAACTAATTAATATTAGTTTCTAGGCACCTTCTCATCATTGTCTAATCTTTACAGTATCCAGTGAGAAGGTATGATTGATTAGCTTTGGAATATGGAAACATGGCCTCAGAGGGTCTAACCTCAAATGTGCTAGTTCCAAGAGAGCCTGAAACTCTCTTTTCTTAAGGCAGAGGTCATGTTCTTCAACAAATCATGCCAAGATGTTGTCTTGCTAGGTAAAGAACACTAGGGTTTAGATAGAGGTAGTAGAGGTCATAGTACCTGATAGTAGACTCATATGTGGAAGAAGACAATTAGTTCACTGTACATTTAACCTCTTTGTCTACATTCACAGACAGCTTCTCCAGATATTGTCAGGGATATTGAGGGACAGTAATTATTTACAGGATCTCAGGGAACATGTTCTGCCATTTGACTCTGTTTCTGCCTCCACTTCCCTCTTATGAATGCTGGAGTGCCACTTTTGAAATATGTTAAATGAACTTTAAAAAGGAATTGGACAAAGAAAAACAGATAAATAGTATCTTTATTACTGTCAAGTATAACAATACCAATACTATGCTAATCATTATAAGACTAAAAATGACTCAGTATAAACACATCTGAAAATATAAAGAAGTAAATGAAGCATTTCCATCATCCTCATCACAAGTACATCAGCCCTCCACACATATAGGGCAAGTAATATTATCCAAGAAGGTGATGGTGTATAAGGATGTATATAGAGGTGAACTCTATTTTGCCAATCAGATTCAGTGTGAATCCAAAGTTGGTAATTAATCCTCTCTGCAAAGGGGAATGAAATTGTACGTACCTCACAATGTTGTCATGAAGGATAATATGTGATTAAGGGAACAGTAACTAAATGCCAATAAATATAAAGTCTATCATCACTTTATATCACAGAGTTCATCTTTTGTACACAAGACCACATAGGTAATAAGTGCTTGAGGCAGAACTCATACTCCAGTGCACATTCTATTTTGGATGAAAACTAAGAAGACTGTATAATTTATTGTGCAATTCAGATAAATTTTGAGAATAAATGAGAGTAGCTAACAATTATATTAGGAAAATAGACCTGGGGCATGGTTTATGGTCGCTCTAATTCTAACCCAAAGTGCAAAGGATTCTACTTGTTTAAAACATTTATGTCCATTGCTATCTACCTGATTCTTAGTATTTTCCTTTATTAACTTTTGACTGCTGTAGTGGAACCCCTGTGTAAGATGATGTGGATTTGGTTCTTGCCCAGCCAATCTTTTGGATAGTAACTATCACCAATTATTTGCATGGTCTTGACCAAGTCACATAATTTCTTTGAGTCTTGGGTTACATTAGTGTTGCAATGCCTCCTTTCTGTGACTTTAATCCCACTGCCACTTTATTGACCTCCTTCTACCTCTTTAGAACCATTTTCTAAATCTTTGGACACAGCCTTCATCTCCTAGTTCATGGACCTTTTTTTAGTTAAATTCCACCATCTTTCTGGTTTTGAGCCTCACCTGCTATGGAATGTCAATGTTGATGCTTATTTATCAAATTATTAGGATTGCTTGACATATTATTAGGATTGCTTAAAATACAGCCATTTCTATACAAATGGGAAAGCTTTAACACTTTATCCTTTTTTAATAATCAAGCCAAAGAAACTGCAGCCATCAAACTCTGGTGCAATCTCTTTTATTGAATGTGATAACATTATTGGGTAGCACTCAGTGTTCTTATGGGGATTAATGCATGAAAGTGCCATTTTGCATAACAATAATGTCAAAAGCATAACTCTGAAAAGGTCCATCTTAGTTATAAAACTCAAGCAGAGAATTGA